>NC_092720.1:223925538-224118709 GCF_047496885.1 Scyliorhinus torazame
AGAGGGGGGGAGGGGGAGGAGAGGGGGGGAGGGGGAGGAGAGGGGGGAGGGGGGGGAGGGAGTGGGGAGGGGGAGGAGAGGGGGGAGGGGGAGGAGAGGGGGGGGAGGGGAGGAGAGGGGGAGGGGGGAGGGAGGGGAGGGGGGAGGGGGAGGAGGGAGAGGGGGGGAGGGGAGGGGGAGGAGAGGGGGGAGGGGGAGGGGGGAGGGGAGGGGGAGGGGGAGGAGGGGGAGGAGGGGGGGGGGAGGGGGGAGGAGAGGGGGGGGAGGGGGGAGGGGAGGGAGGGGGGGAGGGGGAGGAGGGGGGAGGGGGAGGAGGAGGGGAGGAGGGGAGGAGAGGGGGGGAGGGGGAGAGGGGGGGAGGGGAGGAGAGGGGGGGAGGGGGAGGAGAGGGGGGGAGGGGGAGGGAGGGGGAGGGAGGGGAGGGGAGGAGGAGGGGGGGAGGGGAGGGGGGGGGAGGGTGGGAGGGGGGGGAGGGGAGGGGGAGGGGGAGGAGAGGGGGGAGGGGGAGGAGAGGGGGGAGGGGGAGGAGAGGGGGGGGAGGGGGAGGGGGAGGGGAGGGGAGGGGGAGGGGGGAGGGGGGAGGGGAGAGGGGGTGGGGGGGAGGAGAGGGAGGGGGTGGGGAGGAGGGGGAGGAGGGGAGGGGGAGGGGAGGGGAGGGAGGGGAGGGGGAGGGGAGGGGAGGGGGGGAGGGGAGGAGGGGAGGGGGAGGGAGAGGGGGGAGGGGAGGGGGGGAGGGGGGAGGGGGAGGAGAGGGGTGGGAGGGAGGGGAGGGGGGGGGAGGGGGGGGAGGAGAGGGGGAGGAGGGGGTGGGGGGAGGGAGGGGGGGAGGGGAGGGGAGGGGAGGAGAGGGGGTGGGGAGGGGGGGAGGAGAGGAGGGGGAGGGGGGAGGAGGGTGGGGGAGGGGAGGGAGGAGAGGGGGGAGGGGGAGGGGTGGGGGGGGAGGGAGGGGGAGGGGAGGGGGGGGAGGGGGAGGGGAGGAGGGGGGGAGGGAGGGGGGAGGAGAGGGGGGAGGGGGGAGGAGAGGGGGGGAGGGGGAGGAGAGGGGGGAGGGGGAGGAGAGGGGGGGAGGGAGGGGGAGGAGAGGGGGGGAGGGGGAGGGGGAGGAGAGGGGGGGAGGGGGAGGGAGGGGGGGAGAGGGGGGGAGGGGGGGAGAGGGGGAGGAGAGGGGGGGAGGAGAGGGGGGGGAGGGGGGAGGGGGGAGGAGAGGGGGTGGGGGAGGGGGAGGAGAGGGGGTGGGGGAGGGGGGAGGGAGGGGGTGGGGAGGAGGGGGAGGGGGAGGAGAGGGGGGGGGAGGGGGGAGGAGGGGGAGGGGGGAGGGGGAGGAGAGGGGGGAGGGGAGAGGAGGGGGGGGGGGGGAGGAGAGGGGGGGGAGGGAGGGGAGGAGGGGAGGAGAGGAGGGGGGAGGGGAGAGAGGGGAGGAGGGGAGGGGGGAGGGGGGGGAGAGGGGGAGGGGGGAGGGAGGGGGAGGGGAGGGGGGGGGGGGGGGAGGAGAGGGGGGAGGGAGGGGAGGGGGGGGGGAGGGAGGGGGGGAGAGGGGGGGGATGGGGGAGGGGGGGAGGGGGGGAGGGAGGGGAGGGAGAGGGGGGGAGGGGGGGGGAGGAGAGGGGGGGAGGGGAGGTGGGGGGGAAGGGGGGGAGGGGGAGGGGGGGGGGAGGGGGGGAGGGGGGAGGGGGAGGGGGGGGGAGGGGGAGGGGGAGGAGGGGGGAGGGGGGGAGGGGGGGAAGGGGGAGGGGGGGAGGGGGGGAGGGGGGGGGAGGGGGGGGGGAGGGAGGTGAGGGGGGAGGGAGGGGGAGAGGGGGGGGGGAGGGGAGGGGGGAGGGGGAGGAGGAGGGGGGGTGGGGGGGAGGGGGGGGGGGGAGGGGGGGGAGGGGAGGGGGGTGGAGGGGGGGTGGGGGGGAGGGGGAGGAGAGGGGGGTGGGGGAGGGGAGAGGGGGGAGGGGGAGGGGGAGGGGGGAGGGGGGGAGGGGGGGGAGGGGAGGGAGGGGGGGAGGGGGGGAGGAGAGGGGGAGGGGGGGAGGGGGGGGGGGGAGGGGGTGGGGGTGGGGGTGGGGGGTGGGGTGGGGGGGGGGGGGGGGGTGGGTGAGGGGGTGGAGGGGGGAGGGGGGGGGGGGGGAGGGTGGGGGGTGGGGGTGGGGGGGGTGGGTGGGGTGGGGGGAGGGGGGGTGGGGGTGGGAGGGGTGGGGTGGGTGGGTGGGGTGGGTGGGGGTGGGGTGGTGGGGGGGGTGGGTGGGGGTGGGGGGGAGGGGGAGGGGGTGGGGGTGGGGGGGGTGAGGGGGGGTGGGGGGTGGGGGGGGAGGGGGGTGGGGGGGGGGGGGTGGGGGGGGTGGGGTGTGGGGTGGGGTGGGTGGGGGGTGGGGGGGTGGGGGGAGGGTGGGGGGGGTGGGGGGTGGGGGGGGGTGGGGGGGGGGTGGGTGTGGGGGGGGGGGGGTGGGGGGGGGTGGGGGAGGGGTGGGGGTGGGTGGGGTGGGTGGGGGGGGGGGTGGTGGGGGTGGGGGGGGGGGTGAGGGGGGGGAGGGGGGGTTGGGGGGGGTGGGGTGGGGAGGGGGGGGGGGGAGGGGGGTGGTGGGTGGTGGGGGGGTGGGGTGGGGGGGGTGGTGGGGTTGGGGGGTGGGGGGTGTGGGGGAGGGGGGGGGTGGGGGGGGTGGTTGGGGGGGGTTGGGTGGGGGGTGGAGGTGGGGTGGGGGAGGGGTGGGGAGGGGGGGTTGGGGGGGAGGGGTGGGGGGAGGGTGGTGGGGGGGGGAAGGAGGGGTGGGGGGGGGTTGTGGGGTTGGGGGGGGGGGTTGGGGTGGGGGGTTTGGGAGGGGGGGGGAGGGTGGTGGGGGAGGGGAGGGGGTGGGGGGTAGGGGAAGGGAGGGTTGGGGGAAGGGGGGGTTGGGTTGGGGGGGTTGGGGGGGGGGGGTTGGGTTGGGTGGGGGGAGGGGGGAGGGAGGAGGGGGGAGGGAGGGGGGGAGGGTTGGGGGGGGGTTGGGGGTGTTGGGGGTGGGGGTGGGAAGGAGGGGGGGAAGGTGGGGGGGAAGGGTGGGGGGGGAAGGGGTTGGGTGTGGGGGGGTTGGGATGGGAGGGGGGGGTTGGGGGGGGTTGGGAGGGTGGGGGGGGTTTGGTTGTGGGGTTGGGTTGGGTGGGGGGGTTGGTGGGGGGTGGGTTGGGGGGGGGTTGGGTTGGAGGGGGGGGAATTGGGTGAGGGTGGGGGGGATTGGGGGGGTTGGGGTGGGGGGTGGTTGGGGAGGGGGGGGGAAGGGAGGGAGGGAGGGGGGGAAGGGTGGGGTTGGGAGGGGGGGGAAGGGAAGGGGAGGGGGGAAGGGAAGGGTTGTGGGGGGGAAGGGAGGGGGGATGGAGTGGAGGGGGGTTGGGGGGGGAGGGGAAGTGGGGGGGGGTTGGGTGAGGGGGGGGAAGGGGGGGGGAGGAGGGGGGGTGTGGGGAGGGAGGGGGGAGGGGGGTGGGGAGGGGAGGGAGGAGGGCAGGGGGTGGGGGGGGGAGGTGAGGGAACGAAGGGAGGGGGAGGGACGGCGGGGGAGGAGGAGGGAGGAGGGAGGGAGAGGTATAATAATCTTTATTATTGTCACAAGGCTTACATTAACGCTGCAATGAAGTTCCTGTGAAAAGCCCCTAGTCGCCACATTCCGGCGCCTGTTCAGGTACACAGAGGGAGAATTCAGAATGTCCAATTCACCTAACAGCACGTCTTTCGGGACTTGAGGGAGGAAGAGGGTTTCCACCCACAAGTCCCGAGTTCAGCTGCAATTCCCAGAGATGCCAGTGGGGTGGCTTTCAGTTGATCTCACCTCTCATCATGGCTGCTGGTGTCCAGCATTGTTATCACCCCGATTTGCCCTCTAACAATGCTTCTAATGAATGAAATCTTTGTAAGGCTGCAACATCTTGTCCTGTTAAACCCAACCATTCTTGTTGTTACAGGTTTCACAGAAGGAGCGCTGTTTGCCAACAAACATTCTCCGTTGCTGCTGTCTTGGATTACAGAAGGAGAGCTTTACGGCGATGATTTGAAGCTGTGGGAATACATTCCGTCAAGGAATGAGACAACACCTTTCCAGTATGATGGGGCGAGATCAGATCCTGACATGGATCTGGACGCAGAGGATCGGCATGCTTATCAGAAACCAGAAAAGCGACAGGGGGCAATTGGTAACTTGGATCCAGTTTCAAGTAGGTGGAAGTGATGTGAGGTGGAAAGAATTCACTTCATTTTCAGTTCTGTTGGAAGGAGACATCCTTAAAAATATAATAACCTTTATTGTTGTCACAAGTAGGCTTACATTAACACCACGATGAAGTTACTGTGAAAAGCCTCTTGTCGACACATTCTGGCGCCTGTTCGGGTACACAGAGGGAGAATTCAGAATGTCCAATTCACCGAACAGCACATCTTTGGACTGTGGGAGGAAACCGGAGCACCCGGAGGAAACCCACGCACACACGGGGAGAACGTGCAGACTCCGCACTGACAATGACCCAAGCCGGGAATCGAACCTGGGACCCTGGCGCTGTGAAGTAACAGTGCTAACCACTGTGTTAGCCTGAAACCGGAGCACCCGAAGGAAACCCACGCAGACACGGGGAGAACGCGCAGACTCCGCACAGACAGCGACCCAAGACGGGAATCGAACCTGGGATCCTGATGCTGTGAAGTAACAGTGCTAACCACTGTGCTACCGAACAGTGTAGTTGATATCTCCCACCACACCTCAGCATTCTTTGTTACATTAAGTTGCTGTGTTTGCTTAGAAATTCCTGCCTTTTAGGAACCTGATCGGGAATTGGCTGATTGCAAGGAGGTATGGTGCAGGGTGAATGGGCAGCTACTCCTGCGAGGAGTTGAGGGTCAGAACTATATTCATTTATGACTTTGGAATAGAAAACAATATATTTTGATGTGCTGATGACAGCATTGCAAGCTGTATAGAACATAGAACATAGAACAATACAGCGCAGTACAGGCCCTTCGGCCCACGATGTTGCACCGAAACAAAAGCCATCTAACCTACACTATACCATTATCATCCATATGTTTATCCAATAAACTTTTAAATGCCCTTAATGTTGGCGAGTTCACTACTGTAGCAGGTAGGGCATTCCACGGCCTCACTACTCTTTGCGTAAAGAACCTACCCCTGACCTCTGTCCTATATCTATTACCCCTCAGTTTAAGGCTATGTCCCCTCGTGCTAGCCATTTCCATCCGCGGGAGAAGGCTCTCACTGTCCACCCTATCTAACCCTCTGATCATTTTGTATGCCTCTATCAAGTCTCCTCTTAACCTTCTTCTCTCTAACGAAAACAACCTCAAGTCCATCAGCCTTTCCTCATAAGATTTTCCCTCCATTCCAGGCAACATCCTGGTAAATCTCCTCTGCACCCGTTCCAAAGCCTCCACGTCCTTCCTATAATGCGGTGACCAGAACTGTACGCAATACTCCAAATGCGGCCATACCAGAGTTCTGTACAGCTGCAACATGACCTCCTGACTCCGGAACTCAATCCCTCTACCAATAAAGGCCAACACTCCATAGGCCTTCTTCACCACCCTATCAACCTGGGTGGCAACTTTCAGGGATCTATGTACATGGACACCTAGATCCCTCTGCTCATCCACACTTTCAAGAACTTTTCCATTAGCCACATATTCCACATTCCTGTTTTTCCTTCCAAAGTGAATCACCTCACACTTCTCTACATTAAACTCCATTTGCCACCTCTCAGCCCAGCACTGCAGCTTATCTATATCCCTCTGTAACCTGCTACTTCCTTCCTCACTATCGACAACACCACCGACTTTAGTATCGTCTGCAAATTTACTCACCCACCCTTCTGCGCCTTCCTCTAGGTCATTGATAAAAATGACAAACAGCAACGGCCCCAGAACAGATCCTTGTGGTACTCCACTTGTGACAGAACTCCATTCTGAACATTTCCCATCAACCACCACCCTCTGTCTTCTTTCAGCTAGCCAATTTCTGATCCACATCTCTAAATCACCCTCAATCCCCAGCCTCCGTATTTTCTGCAATAGCCTACCGTGGGGAACCTTATCAAACGCTTTGCTGAAATCCATATACACCACATCAACTGCTCTACCCTCGTCTACCTGTTCAGTCACCTTCTCAAAGAACTCGATAAGGTTTGTGAGGCATGACCTACCCTTCACAAAGCCATGCTGACTATCCCTGATCATATTATTCCTATCTAGATGATTATAAATCTTGTCTCTTATAATGCCCTCCAAGACTTTACCCACTACAGACGTGAGGCTCACCGGTCTATAGTTGCCGGGGTTGTCTCTGCTCCCCTTTTTGAACAAAGGGACCACATTTGCTATCCTCCAGTCCTCTGGCACTATTCCTGTATCCAATGATGACATAAAAATCAAAGCCAATGGTCCAGCAATCTCTTCCCTGGCCTCCCAGAGAATCCTAGGATAAATCCCATCAGGCCCCGGGGACTTATCTATTTTCAGCCTGTCCAGAATTGCCAACACCTCTTCCCTACTTACCTCAATGCCATCTAATCTATTTACCTGGAGCTCAGCATTCTCCTCCACAACATTATCTTTTTCCTGAGTGAATACTGACGAAAAATATTCATTTAGTATCTCGCCTATCTCTTCAGACTCTACACACAACTTCCCATCCCTGTCCTTGACTGGTCCTACTCTGTCCCTAGTCATTCGCTTATTCCTGACATACCTATAGAAAGCTTTTGGGTTTTCCTTGATCCTTCCTGCCAAATACTTCTCATGTCCCCTCCTTGCTCGTCTTAGCTCTCTCTTTAGATCCTTCCTCGCTACCTTGTAACTATCCATCGCCCCAACTGAAACTTCACACCTCATCTTCACATAGGCCTCCTTCTTCCTCTTAACAAGAGATTCCACTTCTTTGGTAAACCACGGTTCCCTCGCTTGGCACCTTCCTCCCTGCCTGACCGGTACATACTTATCAAGAACACGCAATAGCTGATCCTTGAACAAGCTCCACTTATCCAGTGTGTCCAAAACTTGCAGCCTACTTCTCCACCTTATCCCCCCCAAGTCACGTCTAATGGCATCATAATTTCCCTTCCCCCAGCTATAACTCTTGCCCTGCGGTGTATACTTATCCCTTTCCATCCTTAACGTAAACGTCACCGAATTGTGGTCACTGTCCCCAAAGTGCTCACCTACCTCCAAATCCAACACCTGGCCTGGTTCATTACCCAAAACCAAATCCAATGTGGCCTCGCCTCTTGTTGGCCTGTCAACAAACTGTGTCAGGAAACCCTCCTGCACACACTGAACAAAAAACGACCCATCTAATGTACTCGAACTATATCTTTTCCAGTCAATATTTGGAAAGTTAAAGTCTCCCATAATAACTACCCTGTTACTTTCGCTCATATCCAGGATCATCTTCGCCATCCTTTCCTCTACATCCGTGGAACTATTTGGAGGCCTATAGAAAACTCCCAACAGGGTGACCTCTCCTTTCCTGTTTCTAACCTCAGCCCATACTACCTCGGAAGATGAGTCCCCATCTAGCATCCTCTCCGCCACCGTAATACTGCTCTTGACTAGCAGCGCCACACCTCCCCCTCTTTTGCCTCCTTCCCTGAGCTTACTAAAACACCTAAACCCCGGAACCTGCAACATCCATTCCTGTCCCTGCTCTATCCACGTCTCCGAAATGGCCACAACATCGAAGTCCCAGGTACCAACCCATGCTGCCAGTTCCCCTACCTTATTTCGTATACTCCTGGCATTGAAGTAGACACACTTCAAACCACCTACCTGAACACTGGCCCCCTCCTCCGACGTCAAATCTGAGCTCCTGACCTCTATACTCTCATTCTCCCTTACCCTAAAACTACAATCCAGGTTCCCATGCCCCTGCTGCATTAGTTTAAACCCCCCCAAAGAGCACTAACAAATCTCCCCCCCAGGATATTTGTGCCCCGCAGGTTCAGATGTAGACCATCCTGTCTGTAGAGGTCCCACCTTCCCCAGAAAGCGCCCCAGTTATCCAGAAATCTGAATCCCTCCCGCCTGCACCATCCCTGTAGCCACGTGTTTAATTGCTCTCTCTCCCTATTCCTCATCTCACTATCACGTGGCACGGGCAACAACCCAGAGATAACAACTCTGTTTGTTCTAGTTCTGAGCTTCCATCCTAGCTCCCTGAAAGCCTGCCTGACATCCTTATCCCCTTTCCTACCTATGTCGTTAGTGCCAATGTGGACCACGACTTGGGGCTGCTCCCCCTCCCCCTTAAGGACCCGGAAAACACGATCCGAGACATCACGTACCCTTGCACCTGGGAGGCAACATACCAAACGTGAGTCTCTCACGCTCCCACAAAATCTCCTATCTGTGCCCCTGACTATAGAGTCCCCAATTACTAATGCTCTGCTCCTCTCCCCCCTTCCCTTCTGAGCAACAGGGACAGACTCTGTGCCAGAGGTCTGTACCCCATGGCTTACCCCTGGTAAGTCGTCCCCCCCACAAGTATCCAAAGCGGTATACTTGTTTCTCAGGGGAACGACCGCAGGGGATCCCTGCACTGACTGTTTTTTCCCCGTCCCTCTTACAGTTACCCATCTATCTCCAATCTTTGGTGTAACTAATTCCCTGAAGCTGCTATCTATGACCCCCTCTGCCTCCCGAATGATCCGAAGTTCTTCCAACTCCAGCTCCAGTTCCCTAACTCGGTCTTGGAGGAGCTGGAGATGGCAGCACTTCCTGCAGGTAAAATCAGCAGGGACACTAACGGCATCCCTCACCTCAAACATCCTGCAGGAGGAACATTGCACTCCCTTCCCTGCCATTCCTCTAACTTTCTACCAAGATCTGGCTAACAACTAAATTTAAAAAAAAAAAATTTTATATATAAAAAAAAAAGAAAGAATAAAAATTATTAATAACAATAATAAAATATGGTACTTACCTCACTCCAAAGGGTTTTATTATTAGGTTAGAGGAGGAGGGCGGGTGGGAGACACTACACGTGTAGTGTCTCGGGTTTCCTCTCCACCAGAATTTATTGGTGAGGGTCTTCCCAGACGTCCGCGGGTCGACTTCCTGTTCCCACCTTAAACACTAGAATTTTTTTTAAAAAATTTATTTAAAGGAGAAACTTACCTCCCAGAAATCACTTCCGCACTGCCCCCGCAGAAATGGACTAACCTGCTCCGCTCCTGCTGAAATCGACTTGGCCTGCAAGGTAAGCAAGTTGTTAATCTGCACTTTTTCAAAATTCCCGCGCTGATTCTAAGGTCCCAGCTCTCACTCCCGAACTCAACAGCTGACCTGCAAGGCAAGTAAGTTAATATGTACTCACCTCACCACAGACAGCAACCTTTTAAATGGTCCCCTCTGTCTCGCAGCCCCCGCGCTTTTCAAAATTCCCGCGCTGATTCTAAGGTCCCAGCTCTCACTCCCGAACTCAACAGCTGACCTGCAAGGCAAGTAAGTTAATCTGTACTCACCTCACCACAGACAGCAACCTTTTAAATGGTCCCCTCTGTCTCGCAGCCCCCGCGCTTTTCAAAATTCCCGCGCTGATAAGGTCCCAGCTCTCACTCCCGAACTCAACAGCTGACCTGCAAGGCAAGTAAGTTAATCTGTACATACATAGAAACATACAATTATAAGGGGACTGATAGATTCAATGAATGGGCAAAACTGTGGCAAACGGATTTCAGTGCAGGTAAACGTGAGGCCTTCTCCAGTCTGCAAACTAGCTGCCGCTTTCTGTTTCCTGTCACTGCCAATTTCGTATGCATGTTTCCACTGTCTCTTTTATTCCGAGCTGCAACTTTGCCCGCAAATCTGGCCCTTTATCAAATGCCTTTTGGAAGTCTCTGCTCACAAATCAACCATGTTACCCTCATCAACCCTCTCTGTTGCCTCCTCAAAAAACCTCAAGCAAGTTAGTTAAACATGGTTCGCCATTTTGAAAGGGTGCTTGAGGACGTCTTTCGGGACTTGTGGGAGCAAACCGCAGCACCCGGAACACAGGGAGAACGCGCAGACAGTAACCCAAGTGGGAATCGAACCTGGGACCCTGGCACTGTGAAGCAACAGTGCGAACCCTCGCAGCCATGGGCATCATCCCCCCCACCCCCTCAGGCCCTGGCACTGATGGCCTGGCAGCGCTATTGTCACCCTGGCAGTGACTCGATGGTTAATAACGTCCCTATGAAGCAACTTGCTATGACTCATCACACTTAAGGTGCTATATGTTAGTGAGGTTGTTGCATGCTCCTGTAGGCTGAAGCTCATAAACCTTTAATAAATCAGGTAATTTTTCCTTTAAGTTACGTGAAAAATCATGTCACTTCAGTGTAAATCCATGTTCCTCTCAACTAACTACTTTCTTTCAGAACAAGACGACAGGATGCCTCACCCAATCAAGATAACCCAAATTGTCGGTTCCTCTGCCCTGCTGAAACCCATGAAAGACATTGCTACCCTGAAGATCACTTGGCAGTACCTGGGGACAGAAACTGAACAGATCATTCTTCAGTACACATCTTACAGTAATATTGTGGCCTTCAATTCCTATTTCGAACGGCGTGTGAAGTTTGATATGGAGACTGGGTCTCTCTTACTGAAGAAGTTAGAAGTGGTCGACAGTGGTCTCTATTACATGACTGCAATCCAGCCTTCGCAGAACGAGATTCTGCACAAACATACCTACTTTCGCGTGGAAGTACAAGGTAAGTGGCATATGCAACTTGCACAACTGGCAAGCACCCTGGACCATTCCGAGCCACATTTAATTTCAATAATTCATTTCTGCTTGCAGGTTATACTCGCTTTCCTGGTGCAAAATACTTCTAGAGCTAGTTTGAAATTTCAGGCTTCATCCCTCACTGCATTGCAAACCTGCTCCGTTTCCGGCTCTGCCTGTCCGAATCTTATTTTTTAACCATCCTTGAAAATTTGATTTCAAAATTATGAACAGGAATACAGAGATACACAGAAGATAGGAGGAGGCCTTTTGGCCCTTCGAGCTTGCTCTGCCATTCATCACGATCATGGCTGATCATCCAACTCAATAGCCTAATCCTGCTTTCTCCCCATAGCCTTTTACCCCATTCTCCTCAAGCGCTATAAACCGCATCTTGAATATATTCAAAGTTTTAGCATCAACTACTTCCTGTGGTAATGAATTCCACAGGCTCACCACTCTTTGTGTGAAGAAGTGTTTCCTTATCTCTGTCCGAAATGGTTTACCCTGAATCCTCAGACTGTGACCCCTGGTTCTGGACACACCCATCATTGGTAACATCTTCCCTGCATCTACCCTGTCCAGTCCTGTTACAATTTTATAGTCTCTGTGAGATCCCCCCTCATTCTTCTGAACTCCAGCGAGAACAATCCCAACCGAGTCAATCTCTCCTCATGTGACAGTCCCACCATCCCTGGAATCAGTCTGGTAAACCTTTGCTGCACTCCCTCGAGAGCAAGAACATCCTTCCTCAGAGAAGGAGACCAAAACTGCCCACAATACTCCAGGTGTGGCCTCACCAAGGCGCTGTATAGAAATGGAGGAAGAGGTACCTGAAGTGTTGAAGAACGTGAGAACTCAAACCTTTTGGGTGAAAAAACATTTCCTCTTGTCCCCTCTAATCCTTCGACCAATTATCTTAATTCTATGCCCCCTGGTAATTGACCCCTCAACTCAGGGGAAACTAGTCTTTCCTGTCCCCCCCGTCTCGGCCCCTCATCATTTGTACACCCCAATCAGGTCACCCCTTCATCCTCTCTGTTCTAATGGAAACGACCCCGGCCTCTACAATCTCTCCTCATAGCTGCAATTTTCCAGCCCTGGCAACATTCTAGTGAATCTCCTCTGCATTCTCTCTCCAGAGCAATGATGCCCTTCCTGTAATGTAGTGACCAGAACTGTGTACACAATCCAGCTGTGGCCTCACCAGCGTTTTATACAGTTCATGTAGAAACATGGCGGATGGAATTTTCTGGACAAAAATGACAAAACTGTCAGGTTCTGACTGAAAGCCGCCATATTTCTCTCCAGGAGCACGGCCAGATTGTTTTGTCCAGTTCTTCTGACACTCTGTCAGGAGGAAAACCGTTGGGTGTGTGTTGCACCTTGGCTCCGACGGGGCAGGGCCTGAGCCCTCAAGCCAGGCCGCACAGAGATCAGGACGCCATCTTTAAAGGGCGCCCCGATCTGTGCTCCCTCCCACCTCCACAGGGCCATCATCGAATATACAGTGCAGAAAGAGGCCATTCGGCCCGTCGAGTCTGCACTGGCCCTTGGAAAGAGCACCCTACCTAAGCTCACACCTCCACCCTATCCCCGTGACCCCACCCAACTTTTTTTGGACAGTAAGGGCAATTGATCATGGCCAATCCACCTAACCTGCACATCTTTGGACTGTGGGAGGAAACCGGAGCACCTGGAGGAAACCCACGCACACACGGAGAACGTGCAGACTCCACACAGACAGTGACCCAAGCCGGGAATCGAACCTGGGACCCTGGAGCTGTGAAGCAACAGTGCTACCCACTGTGTGGCCCTTCTAACTTTAAAAAAAAAATTGTTCATGGGTTGTGGGCATCGCTGGCTCGGCCAGCAATTATTGCCCTTGAGAGGGCAGTTAAGAGTCATAACGTTGCTGTGTGTCTGGAGTCGCATGTAGGCCAGACCGGGTAAGGACGGCAGATTTCCTTCCCTAAAGAATATCAGTGAACCAGATGGGTTTTTACGACAATCGACACATGGTCATCATTAGGCTTTTAATTCCAGATTTTTATTGAATTCTAACTTCATCATTTGCAGTGGCAGGATTTGAACCTGGGTCCTCAAAACATCACCTTGGGTTTTTGGTTTACTAGTCCAGTGACAATACCACTTTGCCACTGCCTCCCCGAACTGATATCTTCTCTATATCCAGACTAGCAAAACCTTCACAGGATAAAAAACACTTGTAAATAAAGTTAGCAAACACAGAGATACTTGCGGTACATTTGAATAGTTTTCTTTGAAAGACTCCTTGGAGAGAGGGACAGAGACCTTGTGAGGAAACAGCCTTGAAGATTCCTTGCAGATGTGTCAGACTACTGCTTAACCTGACAGCCTTTTGCAAAAGTGACAGCTCAGCTCAAAGCTCCCAGGAAAATTCAAAGTTCAACTGCCTGCTACAGACCTGGCTCCTCTCATTAATTACATCATCTTTATCTCACTCAGATCCCCTGACCTGCTTACCCAAGTCTAAACGCAACAGGCTGGATTCTCTAGTTCCCCAGCCGTGTGTTTCTCTGCAGTGCGCCATTCGCTGGGGCCAGGTTCTGTCTTCCCGCCGCTTGTCAATGGGCTTACCGATTGAAGCCACTCCACACTGCTAGGAAACCCGTGGGCTGCTGCGTTGCTGGCTGGAAAAGTGAATCGCAAAAGCCGGAGAACTCCGGCCAATGGCTAAAATTATCTAATTATTCCCCAGGGAATCTCCAGGAATCATTTTTAAAAATCCATTAAGCCTCTCTTTATAAACTCATTTTTGGTTGGGATGAATGCTGACCTCACTTTTACAACATCTTAATTACAGCTGCATCCATAGTGTCTGGAAACCTCAACCTAGATTCTTCAATAATATTACTGCAACAGATATAAAATACCATGGGCTGGATTCTCCGCACCCCAACGCTGAAATTGCGGCCGGAACGGGGGCGGAGAATCCATTTCCCCACACGGAATCGGGACCGGTGCCGGCCGATCCGGGGTCTATTTGCAGGGTCCAGCTCCCGGTCCGAGTCCGCCATGGAGCACGGCGTGGCCGCTGGAGGCCGCAGCCGTGCGCATGCGCGGCCTCTGACCCCCCATATCTGCAGCTAGATTTACACCGGGTCACTGCTAGCTGCGATTATGTGGCCTTTTGACGCCAGTTTTTCTGGTGTGAAAGTCCCCAGTTTTAACGCCAGTGTGGCGACGTAGTGCCAATGACAGAGAATCCAGCCCAACATATATACCACCTCGGGCCTATGACCAGTGATCCTGCCTACACTGCTCTCTGGGGAAGGCCATTCCAAACACAGTTCACCCTCTTAGAGAAGAAATGTCATCTAATCTCCATCTTAAACGGCAGACCCTGTGTTTTTAAACCATGCCCCGTTCCAGTTTCCTTCAGAAGAGGACATCATCTCAGCATTTTGTTTTTGATTTCATGGTCTAGGCCGGCATTAATTGCCCATCCCTAATTGCCCCTTGGGAAGGTGGTGGTGAACCACCACCTTGAAGCACGGCAGTCCCTGAGGTGTAGGTACAACACAATGCAGTTCGAGAGGGGATCCAGGATTAAACCAATGCATTAACCAGCATTCTTTCATCCCAGCAATTCCGAATAAATTTTTCCAAGTCCAGTTAGATAACATTCATTGGACGGACGAAACAGCTATAGCTATATTAAATAATTGGTTAACACACTTACACGGCAACAAAACGAGCCTGCAAGAAGAACCACTTAATCTCAACAATACAATAGTTAACATATCAAACACATTCAAACTTACCATGATACAAGAAAAGATTTTAAACAAAGGATTAACCTTTGTCCCAGTACAAAAGCCAGACAATACACAAATTCAAATAGATCTTGAAAGGTTTTACAGAAGAATTAAAATTCTCAGTTTCTTTGAATATGCAACATCAGATGACAAACAACCCTTCCTACCCCAATCAGATTGGAACCCACCGGAACAAAAAATAGACCCAGAAATAAAACGTTTTATCCAAAAAATCAATTCAGACATCACAAAAATCAAACAAGTAAAAGATAAACAAAACTTAACGAGAATGGAGCGACAAGCAATCATGCAGCTTAAATCTAACTTAGATATCATCATAAAGCCAGCGGACAAAGGAAATAATATTGTTGTTATGGATCGACAACAGTATCTTTTTGAAGCTTATCGACAACTTAACAACACTGAGTATTACACTAAATTATCAACACCAATATACCATCAAACATATGACCAGATTACAGGCTTGTTAGTACAATTACACAGTTTACAGTATATTACCGAAAAACAATTGGACTATTTTACACAATTTCAACCTTTACCACGGATATTTTATCTCCTCCCAAAAATACATAAAAATCCGGAAACATGGACGGTTCCACATAAAATTCCCCAGGTAGACCCATAGTTTCAGACTGTGGGAGCGAATCCTATAGAATTGCAGAGTACATAGACTCATTTCTAAACCCCTTAGCCCAAAAACATCCGAGCTACATTAAAGACACCTTTCATTTCGTTGAAATTGTTAGATCCCTAAATCTCACTTCTAAAACAATGCTATTCACTATGGACGTTGATAACCTCTACACCAACATTGAGACGGATAGAGGAATTGAGGCGGTGAGGAATATTTTTAAAAAACATTGGCAACCCAATAGACCAGATGCAATCCTCGTCCAATTATTACACTTAGGTCTAACGAGAAATGACTTTCAATTTAATAATGAACATTATTTACAGATTAAGGGTACAGCAATGGGAAAAAAATTTGCACCGGCCTATGCCAATATCTACATGGCCGAATGGGAACAAACGGTCTTCAAAAAGTGCCCCAAAACACCATTATGCTACTATAGATATCTAGATGATATATGGGGTGTTTGGACACACACACAATTGGAGTTTGAACAATTTGTACATATCCTCAACAACCATCACGCATCTATTAAAATTAAAGTCATTACACATGAACACACAATAGATTTTTTGGACACCACGGTATACAAAGTTATAAAGGGTAATGGAGAATACAAATTAGCTACTAAAGTTTTCTTTAAACCTACAGACACCCATGCACTCCTACACACCAACAGCCATCACCCAAAACACGTCTTCCGAGGCCTCATTAAATCACAATTGACAAGGTTCCGCCGTATTTGCTCAGAAAACTCAGATTTTGAGACTGCAGTAAATACTTTATTCACAGCCTTACAACATAGAGGTTACACAAAAAGATTTCTTAGATATATCAAATCAAACTTTCTAACAGAATTACAGAACCCCTCCGGCAATAAAAATCTATCCTCAAAAATACCTTTTGTAATACAGTACAACAGTAAAACCACAAAAATAAATAAGCTCATCAAAAAACATTTTGAGAAACTCAAACAAGACGTTGTTCTATTAACCCAATGGAATATAGTCACTGCCTACAAGAGAAACAAGAACTGAAAAGACCTTTTGGTCAAGACCAAACTTCCCTTGGAAGAGAAATATAATTGTGGTCGTACCAACTGCACAAGCTGCAAATTTTTAAAAATCACATCTATAATTCACAATTCTAGATCAGGAAAAGTAGCTAAGATAACATGCCAACATAAAAATTTGGTCTATGTTATACGATGTAAAAGATGTGACATTCTGTACATTGGCGAAACAGGTAACACCTTACGAACCACACTCACGGGACATTGCAGTGAGATCCGTACTCACAAAAGGCATAAATTAATTAACATACATTTTATGGAACATGGCCTCGATGCATTACAGATCATAGGATTGGAAGCAAATAGCAAATGGTCAACTCCACAAAGAAAAAGACGTGAGAGACATTGGATTATAAATCTGGGAACAAAGTCCCCCAATGGTCTAACTTAAAAAATAACAGAATTTTCAACACAAAAAACAACACTTATTTAGTCTTTCATTACACTCTAATCACACACCCTGACCCTACATACAGACCTTAAACTCCGACACGGGATCCTATCCTGCATGCCCACTTTAATACCTCAGGCCTGGAGTTTTGTACCTTGGTCCTATGGTCTCACCTGAATCTTAACCCTAACTTGATCCTAACCCTAACTAGGGGATAATAAACACAAATCTATCCCAAAAAATCCCCCCAAAGAAACCTGTTGGCTTGAAATTGTAGCTACAGGTAGGGGGTAGGGAACAAAAATAAAAATAAAAATTAATTATTTTTTTCATAACACCAGTATGTATATTCATTCATATAGTATATGACTTACCCTAACACTAATACAACAACTTTCACATTACCTATCCACACCGAAATACCTAATCCTAAGCCCCCTAAGCGACACTTATATCCAAACACCTACCCTAAGTTACAACTATCACCCTTACATCACCTACCCACACTCTAAAACCTAACCTTAAGTCCTTTTATGGCTACAATTATTCAGATTCAAACCCTAGGTTACAATTACAATACTCCTTGGACCATCAATCCATACTCTATACTCTAACCCTAAGTCCCTTAATAGGAACATTTTTCAGGAACATACCTCTCAAAAATTAACCATTGTCTCAACCTCAGAAAGGACCTGTGAGGTTGAGTTGTAGGGATGAGAGGGGGCCTGTGAGGTTAAGTTGTGGGGAGGAGAGGGGGTCTGGGAAGGTGCTGGTGAAAGATTAAGCTAATCTCAGTAATGGTAACCATGAAACCATTGTCGATTGTCGCAAAAACCCATCTGATTCACTCAGTAACTTCATTGCAGTATTTAAATCACAGTGCAGAAGGAGGCCATTCGGCCCACCGAGTCTGCAGCAGCCCTTGGAAAGAGCACCCCACCTAAGCCAACACATTCACCCTACAACCTAACCCCACCCCACCACTATCCCATATTAGAAAAATCATTCTCTAAATTTAATAAATTAACAGACATTTCTGTATCTACGGCAATGTGTAGGGTGAACTGGTGTAAGGCACGCGTTCTTGGTGCTACTTCAACCCCAACAAGGGTGGTCTCCTCGCTGCAAAGCCTTCCCAGCCACACGCTCAGACATTTAAGCTATTTAGTAAAATTATAAAACTTAATATATTTTAAGTAAATGAAGCATATTTTTCTTGGGATACAAGTTTTAACCCTTATCCCAGTAACCCCACCTAACCTTTTTGGACACAAGTGTAGATCTCCAAATTTCTTTCTCTGTCAGTCTGGCCTCAATAAAAGTTGAGACGGATTCGCACGTAAACAGAAGTTATTTATTTAGCTTGCAAGCTTGAATCATCTTACAGAAATGTAAAAGACATCCAGCCTCTTACATCCCAGAAAACGACTGAACTAAAAGACAAAGGGATCTCTGCAAAATCAATTCAAATGGTATCAAGTTTCACATACTCGACGGACATAGGTCAGCCTATGTCCCTCCTGACCTGTTCGATCTATTCTGATTGGCTCACTTCCAATCCCTTTCTCTGGCCCCTATCAATGCAGCATCACTCTCATAGACACACCTCTTCCTGCTTTTTCCATGCGGTCTCAAATTCCTTTGTCCCTAACTGCAAGAATCAAAGTGGCTTATTTCTACATTACATTAACTAGTAACTCTAAAGTAACTATTTTATATCACATTCGTCATTCCCTCCTTTTATCATTCCATGATAACCGAACTATCCAATCTATAGCTACGGTTCCTCATCTAAAAAGATCCGTCGCTGCATTTCCAATTCCTGTCTTAGCCCCCCTTCATCTGCCTCACCCTCATGGATTTTAACAGTTAAATTTTTTTTTCGGTGATTGGGGCGGTGATCTGATCTAGTGCACCCCGCATTCTACCCATCACACATTTAAGGATGGCCAGGCCCACAAAGATGCAGCCGATAGCTACCACTAGATACATGGCCATATTTATCAACCAGTCCTTCCATCCTCCAGATCCCCAGTTACCCCAAGAGTCAGGATCCTGCATCCCGTCCAAGTGATCCCGTATGCGATCCATAAATTTAGTAATGTTAGCGGTCAAGTCCTGAACACCCATGATACACTTGCCCTGTACTATGGCGCATACCCCACCCTCACGGGCCAGAAGATAGTCAAGAGCATACCGGTTCTGCATTGCAAACAACCGTAGCTGAGACAACTCCTTAGTTATTGCCCCGAGGGCTCCCAAGGTTTCATTTCCCAAGATGGTAAGGCCGCAAATAAAATAATTCCGATCACTAACAGCCAAGGAACCCCCCACACCTCCCAGTGTCAATACGCTCAGAATGCCCCACCCGGCTGAGTGGCCCCGGTTGGGTGCAAGAACCTGAGGTTTTTTCCAGTTCTCGCAAAATTCAGCAGAGACTGCCCGGCGTGCTAACTGATTATGCAGGTTCCACGCCGAAGGGCAGGGGACTGTGGTAGGGACTAGAGTCCCTATAGCAATTCGGCGGGGAAATGGGGGTGACAAAACGTTGGTCGCCGTACCATTAAATAAAAAGTAGTATCCTTGTTCCGTGTGGAGACTGGCATCACAATCAGCATATCGGTTGCGTAAGGACCTCCCAGTAGCCCAGTTTATCCAACTTTGAAATGCCCATTCGGGCCGCCCAGCAATGCGGAAAGTCCTATTCCCAACAGTGATATGAGAGACATTCGCCCAGCCACAAAGGAGCTGGAGGCCAGCGTTCAATGGAACGCAAGTGGTGTTGTAACAAACGCATTGGCCAGACGCCTGGGTGATATGGCACCTCCTGTCCGTACAGGTGGGGAACAGACATGTTATATTTGTGTCCACCTCTACCAGCAAACAGCCATATCCTTCACTGCTGAAGCAATTCTCGTACGACCGGGAATCCCTATTGGGAGTGAAGTGGCTAGGTATGTACGCCCTCCACCGTCGCAGCCTATCGTACTGTGAATGGGAATTATCCCGAGGGAGGGGAAGGCAAATAGCCGGTGGTGCTGAATCCGGATCGTAAGGAAGAGTGACGTGCTCGGGCAATGGCTCGGAACGCTGACAATGAACCACCGTTTGGGGAGTGCCCCAAAGCGGTGAAACAGAAAATAACCTAGACACCGCTGCGGGGTTTGGGTAGCAGACAACCCGTCCCTGGCCATACAGACGGTGGTAAATCTGGTAGAAGAGATTCATACTACCCGGGTTTTCCTCAGTTTGGCCTTTAATTAACTTAAGTGCATCTCCCGGTAACCTACGTTCTAGCTGTACTTCCCTTCTCACACGCCCCGTCCTCTCTCTAGTCCCTTTCTCTTTCTCATGGTCTCTTCCTACACTCTTCTGACAGCCTGATGTTACCTTTATTGTACCAATTTTAACACATCCAAAATCAAATTTACATGTATTCCAAAAACAAGGCAATGTCCATATAATGTTCCCTTCCCATCGCCGGGACCGGTGCAGCTGCTTCATGACTCCCGCATTCTCCTTAACTTTGATGACCTTCCATGAGTCGATACCATGTCCTCGTATATGGGGGCAGTGAAGAACATCACCTTTGCATAGGTGATGTATCCTTGTAGATTGGTTGGGGCTACACAGATACATAATATTCCCCTTTTCCATGTCCATCGCCAATAACACGCCAAGCGAAGTGAGGCCAAATATCAGACAGACGATGCGTAGCCACTCCATCATGCTCCACACCTGTAAAATAGCACTGGAGAAGGGAGGCAGGTTAGTATCCGACCTTTTACAGTAGTGGAGATGGACTCAATTTACAGTGATGTAGGTGGACCCAAGCACTTCGCCCCTCCACTTTAACTGCTGTGGGGGTGGTAAGGAGAACTTGGAAGGGCCCGTCCCATCGCGGCTCCGACCCCTTCCTAGTCCAATTTTTTGACCATGACATAACTACCGGGCTGGACTGAAAGTGAGCTAGGTACTGGGGCAATGGCTGGTGAGCCGCACGGACTGGGCCATGGAGTTCCTTGAGCACTTGCGTAAGGGCTAGAACATAGGTGGTCATTTCTTCAGTCATCTGATGAAACTGAACCCGTCTGGGAACCTGCAGGCTCCAAGGAGTTCTAAGAGGCCTGCCATAAAGAATCTCGGCGGGAGAGAGCCGGGCTGGTCCCGCAGGTGTAACCCGCAGCTGGAAGAGGGCAACGGGGAGCAACTTAAGCCATGTCAGTCCCGTGTCTGCTCTTAATTTAGCCAATTTAGTTTTGAGGGTCTGATTGTGTCTCTCAACCAACCCGGCTGCCTGCGGTCTGTAAGCACAGTGTAACTGCTGGCATATGCCCAACTGGGAGCAAAACTCCTTGTTAATTTGTCCAATAAAATGAGGGCCGTTATCAGAACTTAACTGAGCTGGTATACCGTACCGGGGAATGATTTCCCTCATCAAGACTTTAACCACAGTAGCAGCTTTACTATAGATAGTCGGATACGCCTCGACCCATCTGTTGAACACATCCACAATGACCAAAACATATTTGTAACATTGACACCTTTCCAACTCAATGTAATCCATTTGGAGCGTCTTAAAGGGACCACTGGGCAACGGGGTTTGCCCCTTCCCACAAGGGATACCTTTTCCGGTGTTATATTGCTGACAAATCAAACACCGATTACTGATACTCTGGGCCAACCCCTGCATTTTAGGGTGCCACCAAGTGTCCAGCAACAAATCACTAGTCCCTCGAGCCCCACAATGAGTTGCAAAGTGTACACATTCGATGACCCATAAAGCCAGTACATCAGACATACAAGTCTGATGTGCAGGCGTGGTCCATAAAGAGGAAACAGAATCATATGTACAACCTAACCGTTTCCACATTTGTTTATCACTCTCAGGAGCGTCCTCCTGTAACCTTATGACGTCTTGGATGGTTGGCATTGGCTTGTCAGAAGCAGACACATTCATAGTAGATCGTTTAGTCTGACTTAACATTTTAGGCACCATCACTTGCTGAATTTGTGCGGCTGTCCGCGCTGCACAATCTGCTCGTTCATTACCAACGTCAACTGGGGTCTTACCGTTTGTGTGGGCAGCACATTTAATAACGGAAATCTGCGCTGGCAGAAGGAGGGCCTGCAGTAGGTCATTAACTAAACCCCGGTGGGATATTTGACCACACATAATCATGTCAGGTTGTTCTGACGAAATGTCACTCAAATCGCCCCTTATTGTGGTAGTTTCCTGAATCAAGGCTAAACAGTCGTGGCCAGGTGCGTCTTCATGGACAGGGGGACCACTAAGAAAACAGGCTGGATTGATAGTGGTACAGTATTTAAATGTCAGACGTGGATTGTTCAAAAGGTATATCTCATACCTATTCTGACGAGCTGCGGTAAGATGCTGACCATTCGCCCCATATCCCTGGCATGGTACTGGTCATGGACCTGACGTGTAATATGAGGGCTTACCGAAGCTGACTGTGGCCATAAATGTGGTGATATTGTAACAAAATCGGTTGTACCTTCTTTTCCCATGACTGTGGCTGTAACCTTGACTGGCCATTCGGTCTCAAGTAATGGCCGGTATTTGTCCTCCAACTCCCTGTTTCGTCCAGTTCTGTCATAGGCCAGGGTAACGTGATGCAGTGACTGTTCAATGTCTAACGTCCACCACTGGGGGGTGATAGAAATATAGCACTGTTGTCTCATCCTCCTCTTCGCTGATCCACCCACCCAAAGTCACTATATTGGAGCTCCTGCTGGTAAACTACCATTTCTGCCGCTTGTTGGGGTCGCAGATCATCCTTTTTCATTACATACTCAGTCTTAACCTTTGTAACTGAGCCTCCTTCTTGGCCTACACCCTCCTTCCAGTAAAATCTGACTGCCCTTGCCATCTGGGAAGGGTCGTTCTCTGTCCAATTCATGTTATTACATTTCACAGCAGTAACCACAGAAGGTGGTAGGCAATGCATTAACATAGCACAGTATTGAGGGGAATTCTGACCATTTTGATACAGCAAATCGCCTGACTGCCCCCGGTAGATTTCATTAAAACGCCCCAGAAATTCCTATGGCTCGTCAATCTTCCTAGGTTTTAGGTCTAAGATAACAGAAAGATTTATGGGCCTTTGAAATGTGCTATTCAACGCATTCAAGATCTGTGTCCTTCTTTTCTCTATTTGCTCTCTTTTTTTTTAAACTTAAAAATGTTTGAAAATTCAAATTGAATTACTGCAACTTGCAAGCTTAGCTCTGATCTCAACTCAGAACTAAATTTACAATTTGCTTAACACAAACTTGTATAACATTTACAACTTAATTATTTCTTTATCTTAACAATTTTTCTTTTAACAAGTTTTTTTTCTTTTACATACACATAAGTATTAGCAAAATCAACTATCATAAGTATTAGCAAAATCAACTATCATCTCCAGATTGACACTTTTTAAAATGGTGTCCATGATCTTCTTTAAGTTTCTATTAATCTCCAGATAAAATGAGATAAACCTTATTTCAAGTAAGTAAAACTTAAGATTCTGGCAATTTCAATCAATTGCTTTCGAAAATAATAACTTTTATCAAAGAGGTGGAGAAACCCACTGGTTTCCTTTAATTAATTCAAAACGTAACTTTGCTGGTGTTCACTGACTCAAAGGAAAGGTATCCGATTACACTACGGCTGCTGCTGTTATCTCAAAGCCTGAGTGAGAAGCACTGTCTGTTTTCAACTCCGCCTGCTGCTGTTAACCCTTTGAGAGACTTCTGCTTCAACCAATATGCAGCATTCCTCACAATCTCAACTAGACCTCGGAACTTTACAGTCCAAGGAGACAATTTTAGCTTAATCAACTATATATTTAAAACACTCACACATAGAGTTGAACCATCTTCAGATTTAAAAACAGTTATACTGGACTGAACCTTCATTAATGAAGTCACATCAGCCTCTGAACCCATATAATAGACTGAACCTTCATTAATTAAGTCACATCAGCCTTTGAACCCTTACAATAGACTGAACCTTCATTAATTAAGTCCCATCAGCCTCTGAACCCTGATAATAGACTGAACCTTCATTAATTAAGTCCCATCAGCCTCTGAACCCTGATAATAGACTGAACCTTCATTATTAAAGTCCCATCAGCCCAAAACCCTAACCCAAGCCGAAACAACAATATGAAATACCATCAATTAAAGTGCTAATCCCCAGACTGACCTGTGATTTCGTCGAGGCGGTCTTTCTGTGCCAACCGCGAGTGACCAGACTAATCAGACGATAAGAAGAGGGGAACAATCAATGCGCGGTCGTTTTCCAGTTCTACATTGAGGGCCCTTTGTTCCCCATCTTCCTGTTCATAATCAGTCTAATTCTGATTTCGCAGTTGGATCAGGATCGCCCAGAGAAATCCCGGGTTTCGGCACCAAATGTAGATCTCCAAATTTCTTTCTCTGTCAGTCTGGCCTCAATAAAAGTTGAGACGGATTCGCACGTAAACAGAAGTTATTTATTTAGCTTGCAAGCTTGAATCATCTTACAGAAATGTAAAAGACATCCAGCCTCTTACATCCCAGAAAACGACTGAACTAAAAGACAAAGGGATCTCTGCAAAATCAATTCAAATGGTATCAAGTTTCACATACTCGACGGACATAGGTCAGCCTATGTCCCTCCTGACCTGTTCGATCTATTCTGATTGGCTCACTTCCAATCCCTTTCTCTGGCCCCTATCAATGCAGCATCACTCTCATAGACACACCTCTTCCTGCTTTTTCCATGCGGTCTCAAATTCCTTTGTCCCTAACTGCAAGAATCAAAGTGGCTTATTTCTACATTACATTAACTAGTAACTCTAAAGTAACTATTTTATATCACATTCGTCACAAGGGGCAATTTATCATGACTAATCCACCTAAACGGCACATCTTTTGGACTGTGGGAGGAAACCGGAGCACCCGGAGGAAATCCACACAGACACGGGGAGAACGTGCAGACTCCACACAGACAGTGACCCAAGCCGAGAATCAAACCTGGGACCCTGGAGCTGTGGCAACAGTGCTAATTACTGTGCCGCCATAATGTAAGCCTACTTGTGACAATAATAAAGATTGTATTATAATAGGCTTTAGGGAAGGAAATCTGCTCCCCTTACCTGGCCTACATGTGACTCCAGACCCACAGCTTGTTCCAGCTCACCTTTCTGCCACGCAATTCTGAACTGTTTGGAAAGAAACTGCTAATCTGTCGACAGACATATCTCTAACTGAACTGCACTGAGATGCTTGATGTCTGCTCACATTTCAATATAAAACTCAACTAAAGCCGTTTTTCTGCAAAATACCCAATTCTTAGGTCCTCCTATTAATTACGTCATCTTACCGAGCTGAAATGTCATTAACTCCACAGGGAACCCCCTGAATACAAACAAAACTCCATTAGCCCAAGCTTTTACGATGCTTTAATTGCACTTCTGGTTTCCAAGAGCTTTCAAACCAGGATTCTTTAAAACATGACAGCAGCAGTCACACACACTAACCAAGGCTTTTAACCCTTACTGCACCAAGTACGATAGACTAGGAATTCCTACATTCATCATATTACTGTGAACATTAAGACTATAAGATAGATTTTGTAACCTTGTGCTTTCCTTACAAATATGTACGTCCATAGAATCCCTGCAGTGCAGAAGCAGACCATTCTACTTAGGCCCACTCCCCCGCCCTATTCCTGTAACGCCACATAACCTTTGGACTCTATAACATGACCATCCACCTAACCTGCATATCTCTGGACCGTGGGAGGAAACCAGAGCACCCGGAGGAAACCCACGCACACACGGGGAGAACGTGCAGACTCCGCACAGACAGTGACCCAGCGGGGAATCGAACCTGGGATCCTGGTTCGGCCATCAAGCATCTATCCTAATCCCATTTTCCAGCACTTGGTCTGTAGCCTTGATCGCTACCGTGTTTCAAATGCTCATCTAAACGCTTCTTAATACCACAAGGTTTTCTGCCTCTTTCAGGCAGAGAGTTCCAGATTCCCATCACCCTCTGGATGAAAAGGTTTTCCTCAAATCCCCTCTAAGCCCCCTTAAATCTCTGCCCCCTGGTTATTGACCCCTTTACTAAGGGGAAAGGTTCCTTCCTCTCCACCCTATCTGCCCCTCAATCAGGTCCCCCTCAGCCTTCCCTGCTCTGAGGAAAACAACCCCAGCCTCTCGTCAGAGCTGAAACGCTCCAGCCCAGGCAACATCCTGGTGAATCTCCTCTGCACCCACTCCAGTGCAATCACATCCTTCCTATAGTGTGGCGACGAGGACTGAACATAGTACTCTAGCTGTGACCTAACCAGGGTTTGAAACAGCTCCATCATAAACCTCCCCGCTCTTATATTCTATACTTCGGTTAATAAAGGCAAGTATCCCATATGCCGCCTTTGTTTTGGTAGGTGTAGGTTATCCAGGGTTTACTGTCATTCGGGAACGTGCTGAGGATACCTGCCTTGTATATAAACCTCCTGATCTTGCTGCTCAGTTTGATGGTTTCCCCCTCGCCTCGATGTGTTATTTGGCGAAGGTTAGTGGCTACCTTTCCGACGTGTGCGCTGCACCTTGTCGAGACACAGATTGCTTCGTCACTGCGACGCAAGCTGGCAGAAATTACCGCTGCTTCCAACGGCGCTTTGTCGAGTGTGATCGCAGAGAGAAACACAACATCCTGCCCTTTACCTACTGTTTTCCTGACACTGATGGTGTGTGTGGTGGGGGCGGGGGGCGGGGGGCGGGGGGGGGGGGGGGGGAACATGATGGTCGTGTGGCACAGCTGAACCATGAGCCATTAGAGTTGACCTGTCGGGGAAATGAGCGCAGCGCCATCAATGCCCAGGAGCTCTCTGATTAGATCGTTTGGAGACTTGGGCGGAGAGATGGCAGATGGAGTTTAGAACATAGAACATTACAGCGCAGTACAGGCCCTTCGGCCCTCGATGTTGCGCCGACCTGTGAAACCACTCTAAAGCCCATCTACACTATTCCCTTATCGTCCATATGTCTATCCAATGACCATTTGAATGCCCTTAGTGTTGGCGAGTCCACTACTGTTGCAGGCAGGGCATTCCACGCCCTTACTACTCTGAGTAAAGAACCGACCTCTGACATCTGTCCTATATCACCCCTCAATTTAAAGCTATGTCCCCTCGTGCTAGACATCACCATCCGAGGAAAAAGGATCTCACTGTCCACCCTATCCAATCCTCCGATCATCTTGTATGCCTCAATTAAGTCACCTCTTAACCTTCTCTCTAACAAAAACAGCCTCAAGTCCCTCAGCCTTTCCTCATAAGATCTTCCCTCATACCAGGCAACATTCTGGTAAATCTCCTCTGCACCCTTTCCAATGCTTCCACATCCTATAATGCAGCGACCAGAATTTACGCAATACTCCAAATGCAGCCGCACCAGAGTTTTGTACAGCTGCAACATGACCTCATGGCTCCGAAACTCAATCGCTCTACCAATAAAAGCTAACACACCGTACGCCTTCTTAACAACCCTCTCAACCTGGGTGGCAACTTTCAGGGATCTATGTACATGGACACCGAGATCTCTCTGCTCATCCACACTGCCAAGAATCTTACCATTAGCCCAGTACTCTGTCTTCCTGTTATTCCTTCCAAAATGAATCACCACACACTTTTCTGCATTAAACACCATTTGCCACTTCTAGCCCAGCGCAGCAGCTTATCTATGTCCTTCTGTAACATGTAACATCCTTCCGCACTGTCCACAACTCCACCGACTTTAGTGTCATCTGCAAATTTACTCACCCATCCTTCTACGCCCTCCTCCAGGTCATTTATAAAAATGACAAACAGCAGTGGCCCCAAAACAGATCCTTGTGGTACACCACTAGTAACTGGACTCCAGTCTGAACATTTCCCATCAACCACCACCCTTTGTCTTCTTCCAGCTAGCCAATTTCTGATCCAAACTGCTAAATCACCCTCAATCCCCAGCCTCCGTATTTTCTGCAGTAGCCTACCATGGGGAACCTTATCAAACGCTTTACTGAAATCCATATACACCACATCAACTGCTTTACCCTCATCCACCTGTTTGGTCACCTTCTCAAAGAACTCAGTAAGGTTTGTGAGGCACGACCTACCCTTCACAAAACCGTGTTGACTATCTCTCATCAAATTATTCCTTTCCAGATGATTATACATCCTATCTCTTATAAACTTTTCCAAGATTTTGCCCACAACAGAAGTAAGGCTCACTGGTCTATAGTTACCGGGGTTGTCTCTACTCCCCTTCTTGAACAAGGGGACAACATTTGCTATCCTCCAGTCTTCTGGCACTATTCCTGTAGACAAAGATGACTTATAGATCAAAGCCAAAGGCTCAGCAATCTCCTCCCTAGCTTCCCAGAGAATCCTAGGATAAATCCCATCCGGCCCAGGGGACTTATCTATTTTCACACTTTCCAGAATTGCTAACACATCCTCCTTATGAACCTCAAGCCCTTCTAGTCTAGTAGCCTGAATCTCAGTATTCTCCTCGACAACATTGTCTTTTTCCTGTGTGAATACTGACGAAAAATATTCATTTCGCACCTCTCCTATCTCCTCGGACGCCACACACAACTTCCCACTACTGTCCTTGACTGGCCCTACTCTTACCCGAGTCATTCTTTTATTCCTGACATATCTATAGAAAGCTTTAGGGTTATCCTTGATCCTACCTGCCAAAGACGTCTCATGTCCCCTCCTGGCTCTTCTTAGCTCTCTCGTTAGGTCCTTCCTAGCTAACTTGTAACTCTCGAGCGCCCTAACTGAACCTTCATGTCTTATTTTTACATAAGCCTCCTTCTTCCGCTTGACAAGTGTTTCGACTGCTTTAGTAAACCACGGTTCCCTTGCTCGACCACTTCCTCCCTGCCTGACAGGTACATACTTATCAAGGACACGCAGTAGCTGTTCCTTGAACAAGCTCCACATTTCCATTGTGCCCATCCCCTGCAGTTTTCCTCTCCGTCCAATGCATCCTAAGTCTTGCCTCATCGCATCATAATTGCCTTTCCCCCAGATATAACTTGCCCTGCGGTATATACCTATCCCTTTCCATCACTAAAGTAAACTTAATCGAATTGTGGTCACTATCACCAAAGTACTCAGCTACCTCCAAATCTAACACCTGCTCTGGTTCATTACCCAGTACCAAATCCAATATGGCCTCGCGTCTTGTTGGCCTATCTACATACTGTGTCAGGAAACCCTCCTGCACACGTTGGACAAAAACAGACCCATCTAAAGTACTCGAACTATAGTGTTTCCAGTCAATATTTGGAAAGTTAAAGTCCCCCATAACAACTACCCTGTTGCTTTCGCTCCTATCCAGAATCATCTTTGCAATCCTTTCCTCTACATCTCTGGAACTTTTTTCGGAGGCCTATAGAAAACCCCTAACAGGGTGACCTTTCCTTTCCTGTTTCTAACCTCAGCCCATACTACCTCAGTAGACGAGTCCTCATCAAACGTCCTTTCTGCCACCGTAATACTGTCCTTGACTAATAATGCTACCCCTCCCCCTCTTTTATCACCTTCCCTGAGCTTACTGAAATATCTAAACCCCGGCACCTGCAACAACCATTCCTGTCCCTGCTCTATCCATATCTCCGAAATGGCCACAACATTGAAGTCCCAGGTACCAACCCATGCCGCAAGTTCACCCACCTTATTCCGGATGCTCCTGGCATTGAAGAAGACACTTTAAACCACCTTCCTGCCTGCCGGTACACTCCTGCAACTTTGAAACCTTACTCATGACCTCACTACTCTCAACCTCCTGTATACTGGAGCTACAATTCAGGTTCCCAAGCCCCTGCTGAACTAGTTTAAACCCTCCCGAAGAGCATTAGCAAATTTCCCCCCCTGGATATTGGTACCCCTCTGGTCCAGGTGTAGACCATCCCGTTTGTAGAGGTCCCACCTACCCCAGAATGAGCCCCAATTATCCAGAAATCTGAAACCCTCCCTCCTGCACCATCCCTGTAGCCACGTGTTCAACTCCTCTCTCCCTATTCCTCGTCTCGCTGTCACGTGGCACAGGTAACAACCCAGAGATAATAACTCTGTCCTAGATCTAAGTTTCCACCCTAGCTTCCTGAATTCCTGCCTTACATACCTATCCCTTTTCCTACCTATGTCGTTGGTACCTATGTGGACCATGATTTGGGGCTGCTCCCCCTCCCCCTTAAGGATCCCGAAAACACGAACCGAGACATCACGCACCCTGGCACCTGGGAGGCAACACACCAACCGCGTTCCCACAGAATCTCCTATCTATCCCCCTAACTATGGAGTCTCCAATGACTAATGCTCTACTCCTCTCCCCCCTTCCCTTCTGAGCAACAGGGACAGACTCTGTGCCAGAGACCTGTACCCCATGGCTTACCCCTGGTAAGTCGACCCCCCCAACAGTATCCAAAGCGGTACACTTGTTACTAAGGGGAACGACCACAGGGGATCCCTGCACTGACTGCTTCCTCCCAGCCCCTCTCACCGTCACCCATCTATCTTTATTCTTCGGAGTAACTACATCCTGAAGCTTTTATTTATGACCACCTCTGCCTCCCGAATGATCCGAAGTTCATCCAGCTCCAATTCCCTAACGCGGTTTGTGAGGAGCTGGAGATGGGTCCACTTCCCACAGGTGAAATCAGCAGGGACACTGACGCCGTCCCTCACCTCAAACATTCTGCAGGAGGAACATTGCACTACTTGGAGTTAAAATTCTTAATTGGGGCAAGGCCAATTTTGATGGTATCAGACAGGAACTTTCAGAGGTAGATTGGGGGAGACTGTTGGCAGGCAAAGGGACGGCTGGTAAATGGGAGGCTTTTAAAAATGTGTTAACCAGGGTGCAGGGTAAGCACATTCCCTTTAGAGTGAAGGGCAAGGCTGGTAGAAGTAGGGAACCCTGGATGACTCGAGATATTGAGACTCTGGTCAAAAATAAGAAGGAGGCATATGACGTACATAAGCAACTGGGATCAAGTGGATCCCTTGAAGAGTATAGAGATTGTCGAAATAGAGTTAAGAGGGAAATCAGGAGGGCAAAAAGGGGACATGAAATTGCTTTGGCAAATAATGCAAGGGAGAATCCAAAGAGATTCTACAAATACATAAAGGGGAAAAGAGTAACTAGGGACAGAGTAGGGCCTCTTAAGGATCAACAAGGGCATCTATGTGCAGAGCCACAAGAGTTGGGTGAGATCCTGAATGAATATTTCTCATCGGTATTCACGGTGGAGAAAGGCATGGATGTTAGGAAACTAAGGGAAATAAATAGTGATGTCTTGAGAAGTGTGCATATTACAGAGGAGGAGGTGCTGGAAGTCTTAAAGCGCATCAAGGTAGATAAATCCCCGGGACCTGATGAAATGTATCCCAGGATGTTGTGGGAGGCTAGGGAGGAAATTGCGGGTCCCCTAACAGATATTTGAATCATCGGCAGCCACAGGTGAGGTGCCTGAAGATTGGAGAGTGGCGAATGTTGTGCCCTTGTTTAAGAAGGGCAGCAGGGAAAAGCCTGGGAACTACAGACCGGTGAGCCTAACGTCTGTAGTAGGTAAGTTGCTAGAAGGTATTCTGAGAGACAGGATCTACAAGCATTTAGAGAGGCAAGGACTGATTCGGGGCAGTCAGCATGGCTTTGTGCGTGGAAAATCATGTCTCACAAATTTGATTGAGTTTTTTGAGGGGGTGACCAAGAAGGTAGATGAGGGCAGTGCAGTAAACGTTGTCTACATGGACTTTAGCAAAGCCTTTGACAAGGTACCGCATGGTAGGTTGTTGCAGAAGGTTAAAGCTCACGGGATCCAGGGTGAGGTTGCCAATTGGATTCAAAATTGGCTGGACGACAGAAGGCAGAGGGTGGTTGTAGAGGGTTGTTTTTCAAACTGGAGGCCTGTGACCAGTGGTGTGCCTCAGGGATCGGTGCTGGGTCCACTGTTATTTGTGATTTATATTAATGATTTGGATGAGAATTTAGGAGGCATGGTTAGTAAGTTTGCAGATGACACCAAGATTGGTGGCACAGTGGATAGTGAAGAAGGTTATCTAGGATTGCAACGGGATCTTGATCAATTAGGCCAGTGGGCCGACGAATGGCAGATGGAGTTTAATTTAGATAAATGTGAGGTGATGCATTTTGGCAGATCGAATCAGGCCAGGACCTACTCAGTTAATGGTATGGCGTTGGGGAGAGTTATAGAACAAAGAGATCTAGGAGTACAGGTTCATAGCTCCTTGAAGGTGGAGTCGCAGGTGGACAGGGTGGTGAAGAAGGCATTCGGCATGCTTGGTTTCATTGGTCAGAACATTGAATACAGGAGTTGGGACGTCTTGTTGAAGTTGTACAAGACATTGGTACGGCCACACTTGGAATACTGTGTGCAGTTCTGGTCACCCTATTATAGAAAGGATATTATTAAACTGGAAAGAGTGCAGAAAAGATTTACTAGGATGTTGCCGGGACTTGATGGTTTGAGTTATAAGGAGAGGATGGATAGACTGGGACTTTTTTCCTTGGAGCGTAGGAGGCTTAGGGGTGATCTTATAGAGGTCTATAAAATAATGAGGGGCATAGATAAGGTAGATAGTCAACATCTTTTCCCAAAGGTAGGGGAGTCTAAAACTAGAGGGCATAGGTTTAAGGTGAGAGGGGAGAGATTCAGAAGGACCCAGAGGGGCAATTTCTTCACTCAGAGGGTAGTGAGTGTCTGGAATGGGCTGCCAGAGGTAGTAGTAGAGGCGGGTACAATTGTGTCTTTTAAAAAACATTTAGATAGTTACATGGGTAAGATGGGTATAGAGGGTTATGGGCCAAGTGCGGGCAACTGGGACTAGCTTAATGGTAAAAACTGGGCGGCATGGACTGGTTGGGCCGAAGGGCCTGTTTCCATGCTGTAAACTTCTATGATTCTATGATTCCCTGCCATCCCTTCTAGATAAAAAAAAAGAAAGAGCTTACCTGTTATTCACTCCCCTTCTCAGCAAGCACTCACTCAGCAACCTCTGCGCCCCGCACGATAACACCTGAGGGAAAATTAAAAAAAACTACTTACGAGTCACCAGCCAGTCCCTTACCTGAAGGCTGTGACGTCACGGTTCAACTTCTTTCGACTTCTACCCCCCCCCCCCCCCCCCCCCTCGAGCCTTCCTCTTGATCTTTACAGCGGTTGTTTTTTTTTTTGTTTAGAGCAGGGGGTAGGGAGGGAAACACAGGTTTAAGTGTAACTTGACAACAGCTCCTCCACAAACCATAATCCGGACAAATGTGAGGTAATGCATTTTGGAAGGTCTAATGCAGGTAGGGAATATACAGTGAATGGTAGAACCCTCAAGAGTATTGAAAGTCAGAGTGATCTAGGTGTACATGTCCACAGGTCACTGAAAGGGACAACACAGGTGGAGAAGGTAGTCAAGAAGGCATACGGCATGCTTGCCTTCATTGGCCGGGGCATTGAGTATAAGAATTGGCAAGTCATGTTGCAGCTGTATAGAGCCTTAGTTAGGCCACACTTGGAGTATAGTGTTCAATTCTGGTCACCACACTACCAGAAGGATGTGGAGGCTTTAGAGAGGGTGCAGAAGAGATTTACCAGGATGTTGCCTGGTATGGAGGGCATTAGCTATGAGGAGCGGTTGAATAAACTTGGTTTGTTCTCACTGGAACGATGGAGGTTGAGGGGCGACCTGACAGAGGTCTACAAAATTATGAGGGGCATAGACAGAGTGGATAGTCAGAGACTTTTCCCCAGGGTAGAGGGGTCAATTACTAGGGGGCATAGGTTTAAGGTGCGAGGGGCAAGGTTTAGAGTAGATGTACGAGGTAAGTTTTTTACACAGAGGGCAGTGGGTGCCTCGAACTCGCTGCCAGAGGAGGTGGTGGAAGCAGGGACGATAGTGACATTTAAGGGGCATCTTGACAAATACATGAACTTTAGTAATGGAGAGGGATAGGTACGTGCAACAGGGCAAGGTTTACAATTGGGGGAAGGGTAAATACGATGTTGTCAGACAAGAATTGAAGTGCATAAGTTGGGAACATAGGCTGGCAGGGAAGGACACAAGTGAAATGTGGAACTTGTTCAAGGAACAGGTGCTACGTGTCCTTGATATGCATGTCCCTGTCAGGCAGGGAAGAGATGGTCGAGTGAGGGAACCATGGTTGACAAGAGAGGTTGAATGTCTTGTTAAGAGGAAAAAGGTGACTTATGTAAGGCTGAGGAAACAAGGTTCAGACAGGGCATTGGAGGGATACAAGATAGCCAGGAGGGAACTGAAGAAAGGGATTAGGAGAGCTAAGAGAGGGCATGAACAATCTTTGGCGGGTAGGATCAAGGAAAACCCCAAGGCCTTTTACACATATGTGAGAAATATGAGAATGACTAGAGCGAGGGTAGGTCCGATCAAGGACAGTAGCGGGAGATTGTGTATTGAGTCTGAAGAGATAGGAGAGGTCTTGAACGAGTACTTTTCTTCTGTATTTACAAATGAGAGGGGCGATATTGTTGGAGAGGACAGTGTGAAACAGATTGGTAAGCTTGAGGAAATACTTGTTAGGAAGGAAGATGTGTTGGGCATTTTGAAAAACTTGAGGGTAGACAAGTCCCCCGGGCCTGACGGCATATATCCAAGGATTCTATGGGAAGCAAGAGATGAAATTGCAGAGCCGTTGGCAATGATCTTTTCGTCCTCACTGTCAACAGGGGTGGTACCAGGGGATTGGAGAGTGGCGAATGTCGTGCCCCTGTTCAAAAAAGGAACTAGGGATAACCCTGGGAATTACAGGCCAGTTAGTCTTACTTCGGTGGTAGGCAAATTCATGGAAAGGGTACTGAAGGATAGGATTTCTGAGCATCTGGAAAGACACTGCTTGATTAGGGATAGTCGGCACGGATTTGTGAGGGGTAGGTCTTGCCTTACAAATCTTATTGAATTCTTTGAGGAGGTGATCAAGCATGTGGATGAAGGTAAAGCAGTGGATGTAGTGTACATGGATTTTAGTAAGGCATTTGATAAAGTTCCCCATGGTAGGCTTATGCAGAAAGTAAGGAGGCATGGGATAGTGGGAAATTTGGCCAGTTGGATAACGAACTGGCTAACCGATAGAAGTCAGAGAGTGGTGGTGGATGGCAAATATTCAGCCTGGACCAGTTACCAGTGGCGTACCGCAGGGATCAGTTCTGGGTCCTCTGCTGTTTGTGATTTTCATTAATGACTTGGATGAGGGAGTTGAAGGGTGGGTCAGTAAATTTGCAGACGATACGAAGATTGGTGGAGTTGTGGATAGTAAGGAGGGCTGTTGTCGGCTGCAAAGAGACATAGATAGGATGCAGAGCTGGGCTGAGAAGTGGCAGATGGAGTTTAACCCTGAAAAGTGTGAGGTTGTCCATTTTGGAAGGAGAAATATGAATGCGGAATACAGGGTTAACGGTAGAGTTCTTGGCAATGTGGAGGAGCAGAGAGACCTTGGGGTCTATGTTCATACATCTTTGAAAGTTGCCACTCAAGTGGATAGAGCTGTGAAGAAGGCCTATGGTGTGCTCGCGTTCATTAACAGAGGGATTGAATTTAAGAGCCGTGAGGTGATGATGCAGCTGTACAAAACTTTGGTAAGGCCACATTTGGAGTACTGTGTACAGTTCTGGTCGCCTCATTTTAGGAAGGATGTGGAAGCTTTGGAAAAGGTGCAAAGAAGATTTACCAGGATGTTGCCTGGAATGGAGAGTAGGTCTTACGAGGAAAGGTTGAGGGTGCTAGGCCTTTTCTCATTAGAACATAGAAAAACATAGAAAATACAGCACAGAACAGGCCCTTCGGCCCACGATGTTGTGCCGAACCTTTGTCCTAGATTAATCATAGATTATCATTGAATTTACAGTGCAGAAGGAGGCCATTCGGCCCCTTGAGTCTGCACCAGCTCTTGGAAAGAGCACCCTACCCAAACTCAACACCTCCACCCAACACCAAGGGCAATTTGGACATTAAGGGCAATTTATCATTGGCCAATTCACCTAACCCGCACATCTTTGGACTGTGGGAGGAAACCGGAGCACCCGGAGGAAACCCACGCAGACACGGGGAGGACGTGCAGACTCCGCACAGACAATGACCCAAGCTGGAATCGAACCTGGGACCATGGATCTGTGAAGCAATTGTGCTATCCACAATGCTACCGTGCTGCCCTTAAGAACAAATAAATCTACACTATATCATTTTACCGTAATCCATGTACCTATCCAACAGCTGCTTGAAGGTCCCTAATGTTTCCGACTCAACTACTTCCACAGGCAGTGCATTCCATGCCCCCACTACTCTCTGGGTAAAGAACCTACCTCTGATATCCCTCCTATATCTTCCACCTTTCACCTTAAATTTATGTCCCCTTGTAATGGTGTGTTCCACCTGGGGAAAAAGTCTCTGACTGTCTACTCTATCTATTCCCCTGATCATCTTATAAACCTCTATCAAGTCGCCCCTCATCCTTCTCCGCTCTAATGAGAAAAGGCCTAGCACCCTCAACCTTTCCTCGTAAGACCTACTCTCCATTCCAGGCAACATCCTGGTAAATCTTCTTTGCACCTTTTCCAGAGCTTCCACATCCTTCCTAAAATGAGGCGACCAGAACTGTACACAGTACTCCAAATGTGGCCTTACCAAGGTTTTGTACAGCTGCATCATTACCTCATGGCTCTTAAATTCAATCCCTCTGTTAATGAACGCGAGCACACCATAGGCCTTCTTCACAGCTCTATCCACTTGAGTGGCAACTTTCAAAGATGTATGAACATAGACCCCAAGGTCTCTCTGCTCCTCCACAATGCCAAGAACTCTACCGTTAACCCTGTATTCCGCATTCATATTTGTCCTTCCAAAATGGACAACCTCACACTTTTCAGGGTTAAACTCCATCTGCCACTTCTCAGCCCAGCTCTGCATCCTATCTATGTCTCTTTGCAGCCGACAACAGCCCTCCTTACTATCCACAACTCCACCAATCTTCGTATCGTCTGCAAATTTACTGACCCACCCTTCAACTCCCTCATCCAAGTCATTAATGAAAATCACAAACAGCAGAGGACCCAGAACTGATCCCTGCGGTACACCACTGGTAACTGGGATCCAGGCTGAATATTTGCCATCCACCACCACTCTCTGACTTCTATCGGTTAGCCAGTTTGTTATCCAACTGGCCAAATTTCCCACTATCCCATGCCTCCTTACTTTGTGCAGAAGCCTACCATGGGGAACTTTATCAAATGCCTTACTAAAATCCATGTACACTACATCCACTGCTTTACCTTCATCCACATGCTTGGTCACCTCCTCAAAGAATTCAATAAGATTTGTAAGGCAAGACCTACCCCTCACAAATCCGTGCTGACTATCCCTAATCAAGCAGTGTCTTTCCAGATGCTCAGAAATCCTATCCTTCAGTACCCTTTCCATTACTTTGCCTACCACCGAAGTAAGACTAACTGGCCTGTAATTCCCAGGGTTATCCCTAGTTCCTTTTTTGAACAGGGGCACGACATTCGCCACTCTCCAATCCCCTGGTACCACCCCTGTTGACAGTGAGGACGAAAAGATAATTGCCAACGGCTCTGCAATTTCATCTCTTGCTTCCCATAGAATCCTTGGATATATCCCGTCAGGCCCGGGGGACTTGTCTATCCTCAAGTTTTTCAAAATGCCCAACACATCTTCCTTCCTAACAAGTATTTCCTCGAGCTTACCAATCTGTTTCACACTGTCCTCTCCAACAATATCGCCCCTCTCATTTGTAAATACAGTAGAAAAGTACTCATTCAAGACCTCTCCTATCTCTTCAGACTCAATACACAATCTCCCGCTACCGTCCTTGATCGGACCTACCCTCGCTCTAGTCATTCTCATATTTCTCACATATGTGTAAAAGGCCTTGGGGTTTTCCTTGATCCTACCCGCCAAAGATTGTTCATGCCCTCTCTTAGCTCTCCTAATCCCTTTCTTCAGTTCCCTCCTGGCTATCTTGTATCCCTCCAATGCCCTGTCTGAACCTTGTTTCCTCAGCCTTACATAAGTCACCTTTTTCCTCTTAACAAGACATTCAACCTCTCTTGTCAACCATGGTTCCCTCACTCGACCATCTCTTCCCTGCCTGACAGGGACATACATATCAAGGATACGTAGCACCTGTTCCTTGAACAAGTTCCACATTTCACTTGTGTCCTTCCCTGCCAGCCTATGTTCCCAACTTATGCACTTCAATTCTTGTCTGACAACATCGTATTTACCCTTCCCCCAATTGTAAACCTTGCCCTGTTGCACGTACCTATCCCTCTCCATTACTAAAGTGAAAGTCACAGAATTGTGGTCACTATCTCCAAAATGCTCCCCCACTAACAAATCTATCACTTGCCCTGGTTCATTACCCAGTACTAAATCCAATATTGCCCCTCCTCTGGTTGGACAATCTACATACTGTGTTAGAAAAGCTTCCTGGACACACTGCACAAACACCACCCCATCCAAACTATTTGATCTAAAGAGTTTCCACTCAATATTTGGGAAGTTAAAGTCGCCCATGACTACTACCCTGTGACTTCTGCACCTTTCCAAAATCTGTTTCCCAATCTGTTCCTCCACATCTCTGCTACTATTGGGGGGCCTATAGAAAACTCCTAACAAGGTGACTGCTCCTTTCCTATTTCTGACTTCAACCCATACTACCTCAATAGGGTGATACTCCTCAAACTGCCTTTCTGCAGCTGTTATACTATCTCTAATTAATAATGCCACCCCCCCACCTCTTTTACCACCCTCCCTAATCTTATTGAAACATCTATAACCAGGGACCTCCAACAACCATTTCTGCCCCTCTTCTATCCAAGTTTCCGTGATGGCCACCACATCGTAGTCCCAAGTACCGATCCATGCCTTAAGTTCACCCACCTTATTCCTGATGCTTCTTGCGTTGAAGTATACACACTTCAACCCATCTCCGTGCCTGCAAATACTCTCCTTTGTCAGTGTTCCCTTCCCCACTGCCTCATTACAAGCTTTGGCGTCCTGAATATCGGCTACCTTAGTTGCTGGACTACAAATCCGGTTCCCATTCCCCAGCCAAATTAGTTTAAACCCTCCCGAAGAGTACTAGCAAACCTCCCTCCCAGGATATTGGTGCCCCTCTGGTTCAGGTGCAACCCGTCCTGCTTGTACAGGTCCCACCTTCCCCAGAATGCGCTCCAATTATCCAAATACCTGAAGCCCTCCCTCCTACACCATTCCTGCAGCCACGTGTTCAACTGCACTCTCTCTCTATTCCTAGCCTCGCTATCACGTGGCACCGGCAACAAACCAGAGATGACAACTCTGTCTGTCCTGGCTTTCAACTTCCAGCCTAACTCCCTAAACTTGTTTATTACCTCCACACCCCTTTTCCTACCTATGTCGTTGGTACCAATATGCACCACGACTTCTGGCTGCTCCCCCTCCCCCTTAAGGATCCTGAAGACACGATCCGAGACATCCCTGGCCCTGGCACCCGGGAGGCAACATACCTTCCGGGAGTCTCGCTCGCGATCACAGAATCTCCTATCTATTCCCCTAACCATTGAATCTCCTACAACTATTGCTTTTCTATTCTCCCCCCTTCCCTTCTGAGCCCCAGAGCCAGACTCAGTGCCAGAGACCTGGCCGCTAGGGCCTTCCCCCGGTAGGTCATCCCCCCCAACAGCATCCAAAACGGTATACTTGTTTTGAAGGGGAACGGCCACGAGGGATCCCTGCACTGTCTGCCTGTTTGTTTTTTTCCCCCTGACTGTAACCCAGCTATTCTTGTCCTGTACCTTGGGTGTGGTTACCTCCCTGTAACTCTTCTCAATCACCCCCTCTGCCTCCCGGATGATCCGAAGTTCATCCAGCTTCAGCTCCAGTTCCCTAACACGGTCTTTGAGGAGCTGAAGTTGGGTGCACTTCCCGCAGGTATAGTCAGCGGGGACACCGGTGGTATCCCTCACCACCCACATCCTACAGGAGGAGCATGTAACTGGCCTAGCCTCCATCCCCTCTTACCTTACAGAATATAGCTGCTGTGTGGACTAACTAGATCTCCGCCCTCCGACTCTGCTCCCAGTCAGCTACACTTCCTGTAAACTCCTGGCTCTCTTCGCACTCTTTGCGGAAATGTCGGAAACAAAATGAAAGGAGCACCTTACTCCCTCCTCACCTAACTCCCTCGGTCACCAAACTCTCACTATCGCACTCAAAAATCACCAAATTCAGCACTCAGTGCAAACAAAGTCTGCACTGTAGGGGATCACTTTTATACTGTGAATCTAGCCTCTGAAAAACTGGCCTAATCCAATTAACTAATTAACAAGCTCCAGCTGCAAGTGCCTAGAAGTAGAAGCCTGTTTAAAGCTGATTGAAAATTCACCTTCTTCTAAACCAAACAGCAACTTTTAAGTTAATTAACTAAATAAAAGAAAGACTAAACTTTAGATAAAAATGAAGCCTTATACTCCCTCGGTCACCAAACTCTCACTATCGCACTCAAAAATCACCAAATTCAGCACTCAGAACGGAGAAGGATGAGGGGCGACTTGATAGAGGTTTATAAGATGATCAGGGGAATAGATAGAGTAGACAGTCAGAGACTTTTTCCCCGGGTGGAACAAACCATTACAAGGGGACATAAATTTAAGGTGAAAGGTGGAAGATATAGGAGGGATATCAGAGGTAGGTTCTTTACCCAGAGAGTAGTGGGGGCATGGAATGCACTGCCTGTGGAAGTAGTTGAGTCGGAAACATTAGGGACCTTCAAGCAGCTATTGGTTAGGTACATGGATTACGGTTAAATGATATAGTGTAGATTTATTTGTTCTCAAGGGCAGCACGGTAGCATTGTGGATAGCACAATTGCTTCACAGCTCCAGGGTCCCAGGTTCGATTCTGGCTTGGGTCACTGACTGTGCGGAGTCTGCACGTCCTCCCCGTGTCTGCGTGGGTTTCCTCCGGGTGCTCCGGTTTCCTCCCACAATCCAAAGATGTGCGGGTTAGGTGAATTGGCCAATGATAAATTGCCCTTAATGTCCAAATTGCCCTTGGTGTTGGGTGGAGGTGTTGAGTTTGGGTAGGGTGCTCTTTCCAAGAGCCGGTGCAGACTCAAAGGATCCGAATGGCCTCCTTCTGCACTGTAAATTCAATGATAATCTATGATTAATCTAGGACAAAGGTTCGGCACAACATCGTGGGCCGAAGGGCCTGTTCTGTGCTGTATTTTCTATGTTCTATGTTCTATGAATAGGATGGGAATTGAGGGATACAAACCCCGGAAGTGCACAAGATTTTAGTTTAGACGGGCAGCATGGTCGGCACAGGCTTTGTGGGCCAAAGGGCCTGTTCCTGTGCTGTACTGTTCTTTGTTCTTTAGGACAGACTGCACTTTTGTCCTCGTTTTCTATCTTGATAAGGTTGATCATGTGTGGAGGCTGACACTCCTACCCAGTCAGCAGGGAAAGCAGAGGTCAGTCGGACAGTAAAAAAGATACCAACGTGAATAGGGGCTCAATTGCAATATTGCATCTGTAAAACCTCAGGGGCGCAATTCCCCACTCCCGCGCCGGTTGGGAGAATCGCCTGGGGTGGCAAATTTTCCCGCGATGCCGGTCCGACGCCCTCCCGCGATTCTCCCAAGCGGCGAGAACGGCCCCATCGAGTTCCGCGCGGCGCAGGCCGGAGAATCGCCCGAGACACCCAAAATGGCGATTCTCCGGCACCCCTGCTATTTTCAGGCCCGGATGGGCCGAGCGGCCTGCCCAAAATGGCTGGTTCCCCCCGGCGCCGTCCACACCTGGTCGCTGCCGGTGGGAACAGCGCGGGAACGCTGGGGGGGGGGTGGCCTGTTGGGGGGGGAGGGGGGATACTGCACCGGGAGGGGCCTCAAATGGGGTGTCGCTGAATGAGGACCTCCTTTCTTCCGCAGCCACGCAAGATCCGTCTGACATCTTCTTGCGTGGCAGACTTGGAGAGGACGGCAACACGCATGCGCGGGTGATGCCAGTTATGCGGCGCCGCCTTTACGTGGCGACAAGGCCTGGCGCATGTAAATGACGCGGCCCCGCTCCTAGCCCATTATCGGGCCTTGAATCGGTCGGAATAGGGGCCGTTTCACGCCGTCGTGGACCTCGACGGCGTTCACTTCGGCGCGGGAGTGGAGAATCCCGGCCCAGATGTTTGGACCAGTTTACTTACTCAAAGGTTGACCGAGGTGTCTTTAATAACGAGGCGAACAAAACACAAATTCAACAATATTTATTTAACACACAATTAACCCGTAAATCACCCACAGAATATCTCGAGTGGTACCCAAGATCGGTTTGTACTACCCGCAAAGATGGCTTGATTAAACTGTGGGTCCGATTCTTTAGCCCCTCTGGTCTGTTGGCGTGAAGGTGCTTCTCGCACACTGATTTTAAAAAATCTTTATTGTCACAAGTAGGCTTACATTAACACTGCAATGAAGTTACTGTGAAAATCCCCTAGTCACCACATTCCGGTGCCTGTTTGGGTACACAGAGGGAGAATTCAGAATGTCCAATTCACCTAACAGCACGTCTTTCGGGACTTGTGGGAGGAAACCGGAGCACCCGGAGGAAACCCACGCAGACACGGGGAGAACGTGCAGACTCCGCACCAACAGTGACCCCAGCCGGGAATCGAACCTGCGACCCTGGCACTGTGAAGCAACAGTGCTAGCCACTGTGCTACCATGCCGTCCGTTTCCTTGCTGCTGGGGTCTCGATGTGCTTTTCAAGCTCAAATAATGAGGGTTCTGCATCAAGCACACACATGATAGTGTTATGGGAGAGGCGTTTTCAGAACCCCAAATGTATCATGGCGTTCAACCAACCTCCCCCTTTAATGCTATTGTTGCTTTTCCGAGCACACGGCTTGTTCTCCAGGTGTGATATTACAATTATGGACACGTGGGTTTTTAAACACAAAACAATGTTTATTCCATGAACTCAACTTAACCTCTTAAATAAACATTGGCTCTCTCAACACCCCTTACTTCAAAGATAACCCCGAAAATATTATAACACTAAATAATCCTTCAGTTATTCCTTTCAACATCCATGAGACTTAACACCTTTAAACAGAAACACATCAGGTTAAAGGTTTTACTATTATGAGTTTAAATCACCCAAATGATCCAGAGATAGTCTTTCATGGCAGAGATCACAGCAGATCCAGCTAACTGCAAACACAGACACACACCCAAGCTCTTTTCCTCAAAACTGAAACTACATTGCAAAATGGCTGAACTAAAACCAAGCTCCACACATACTCTGACATCACTACATTGCTTAAACATCCATTTCTTAAAGGTACTCTCACATGACACCTCCCCCCAAGAAAAATAAATAAACCATCAACTTCAAGATGGTTTCACTTTTGCACCATCCACTAAGAAATGTACACAGTAAATATACCTTTTCATTTAAAAAAAACACACGCAAATAGGTATAATAATATAGTCCATTTTTCTTTGTTCTTCTTCCTCCAACCAAAACCCTTCTCGATTGACAGTCTCTTTGAACAAAGTCTCTGCACGATCCATCCATTCCTCTACTCCTCGGCATTTCTTTTTAGAATCAGATACTTTAATTCAATCTGACCACAGAGTACCTGTGAGGAACATTGGTGATCACAGTTCTCAGGCAGTCAAATGCCTGTTGAAAGTCCGCTGTCCATTGACATTTTTGATGTTTCTATAGCAAGTCCATCAGTGGAGCAACCATGCAACAAATCTTTTGCACAAAGGTTCGATTAAATTCATTCATGCTAAGAGATCGCATTATTTCCCTTCGACTTGAGGGTATCGGAAACTCCGCAAGGAAAGTGATTCGGGCTTCTCCAAATTCACTTTCGGCTAGGTTCATCACCAAACCCGCCTCCTGAAGTCGATCGAAGAACTCCATACGAAGTTTTAAATGTTCTATCCATGTCTGGAAGTTGGAAATAAAAGCAGATTGTCCCACTTTCTCAATGCAATCCTTCAAACATGGGATAGGATAAGAGTCCGTTCTTGTAACTGCATTCACCTTTCGATAGTCCACACACAACCATTGGGTACCGTCTGGTTTACAACAAACAACAACAAAGAAATGTACAGCACAGGAACAGGCCCTTCGGCCCTCCAAGCCCGTGCCGACCATGCTGCCCGACTAAACTACAATCTTCTACACTTCCAGGGTCCGTATCCCTCTATTCCCATCCTATTCATGTATTTGTCAAGATGCCCCTTAAATGTCACTATCGTCCCTGCTTCCACTACCTCCTCCGGTAGCGAGTTCCAGGCACCCACTACCCTCTGCGTAAAAGACTTGCCTCGTACATCTACTCTAAACCTTGCCCCTCTCACCTTAAACCTATGCCCCCTAGTAATTGACCCCTCTACCCTGGGGAAAAGCCTTTAGGTACCATCACTATGGGTGAGCTCCATTGGCTGCAACCCATTTCAATTATGCCATTTGTAAGCATACTCTCAATCTCTTTGTTAACCTGTGCCAATTTTGAAGGATTAAGTCTATATGGATGTTGTTTGATTGGAACAGCATTTCCCACATCTACATCATGTATAGCCACTTTAGTACTTCCCAATTTATCTCCACAAACTTGCCCATGTGATATCAATAACTCTTTCAGGTCAGTTCATTTTTCCTCTGGAAGGTAGCTTAACAATTCATCCCAATTTTTAAGAACATCCTCATTTTCCAATTTAATTTGAGGTCAAATTCACAGTCATCTGGATTTGGTTTGTCACTTTGAGTTAGAATCATTCAAACCTTTTTCTCTCCTTCCCTTTCAAAGGACCTTTTAAGCATATTCACATGACACACTCGGTGAGTTTTCCTTCTATCTGGTGTTTTTACCACATAATTCACCTCACTTAATTTCCTTTCAATCTGATAAGGTCCACAAAACCTAGCTTTTAAAGGCTCCCCTACCACTGGTAACAACACTAAAACTTTATCCCCACTGGCAAAACTACGAACTTTGGATTTCTTGTCCGCTACCCATTTCATCACATTTTGTGCAACTTTCAAATGTTGTCTAGCCAATTCCCCTGCTCTATTTAATCGTTCCCTAAAATTTGACACGTAATCCAATAATGTAATTTCCGATTTCTCACCCACCAATTTTTCCTTAATCAATTTAAGTGGTCCTCTTACCTCATGACCAAAAATTAGTTCAAAAGGACTAAATTTGGTAGCCTCATTAGCTGCATCCCTAATTGCAAACAATATGAATGGAATTCCTTTATCCCAATCCTCTAGATAATCTTGACAATAAGCCCTCAACATTGTCTTTAATGTCTGATGCCACCTTTCTAACGCTCCCTGCGATTCCGGATGGTACGCAGTTGATTTAAATTGTTTTATTCCTAAGCTATCCATAACTTCTTTGAATAACTTTGAAGTAAAATTCGATCCTTGATCCGATTTAATTTCTTTTTTTAAAAATATATTTTATTAAAGTTTTCAAACACAATTTTTCCACCTTACAAATCAACATAAGCGATAACACAATAACTAATAAGTAACATTATTTAAATGAAATAGTGAACTGGCAAAGTAACAAAAAATTAGTGCTCCCCCTCTGGGCTGCTGACGATCTGTTTTCCCTTAACGTTCCGCAAGATAGTCAAGGAACGGTTGCCACTGCCTGGAGAAACCCTGAACCGATCCTCTCAACGCAAACTTCACCCGTTCAATTTTTCCAGGCCTCCACGCCGGGGGGTTTCGCTTCCTTCCACATGAGTAAGATCCTTCGCCGGGCTACCAGGGACGCAAAGGCCAGAATATCGGCCTCTTTCGCCTCCTGCACTCCCGGCTCCTCCGCTACCCCAAATATAGCTAACCCCCAGCCTGGCTTGACCCGGACCTTCACCACCTTTGAAATCACTCTTGCCACTCCCCTCCAGTACTCATCCAGTGCCGGACACGACCAAAACATATGTGTGTGGTTCGCCGGGCTTCCCAAGCACCTCCCGCACCTGTCCTCCACTCCGAAGAGCCTGCTCAGCCTTGCTCCCGTCATGTATGCTCTGTGTAGAACCTTAAATTGTATCAGACTAAGCCTGGCACACGAGGAAGAGGAATTTACCCTACTTAGGGCATCAGCCCACAGACCCTCCTCAATCTCCTCCCCGAGCTCTTCCCATTTTCCTTTCAGCTCCTCTACCAGCGCCTCCCCCTCGTCTCTCATCTCCTGATATATTTCAGACACTTTGCCCTCCCCGACCCATACCCCCGAAATCACTCTATCCTGGATCCCCTGTGTCGGGAGCAGCGGAAATTCCCTCACCAGTTGCCTCGTAAACGCCCTCACTTGCATGTATCTAAAGATATTCCCCGGGGGCAACTCATATTTTTCCTCCAGCGCTCCCAGGCTCGCAAACTCCCGTCAATAAACAAGTCTCTCAATCTCCTAATTCCTGCCTGATGCCAGCTCTGGAACCCTCCGTCCATCCTTCCTGGGACAAACCTATGGTTGTTCCTGATCGGGGACCACACCGAGGCACCCGTCACACCCCTATGTCGCCTCCATTGCCCCCAGATCCTTAAGGTTGCTGCCACCACTGGGTTCGTGGTGTACCTTTTCGGGGAGAGCGGTAGCGGCGCCGTCACCAGCGCCTTTAGGCTCGTTCCCTTACAGGACGCCATCTCCAGCCTCTTCCACGCCGCCCCCTCTCCCTCACTCATCCACTTGCGAACCATCGCCACATTGGCGGCCCAGTAATAGTCGTCCAGGTTCGGCAACGCCAGTCCCCCTCTGTCCCTGCTGCGCTGCAGGAACCCCCTCCTTACCCTCGGGGTCTTCCCTGCCCACACGAAACTCACAACACTCCTATCTATTTTCTTTAAAAAGGCCTTAGTGATCAAAATGGGGAGACATTGAAACACAAAAAGAAACCTTGGGAGGACCATCATCTTGACCGCCTGCACTCTGCCCGCCAGTGAGAGCGGCAGCATATCCCACCTCTTGAAATCCTCCTCCATCTGCTCCACCAGCCGCGTCAGATTGAGTGTGTGTAGAGGTCCCCAGCTCTTGGCTACCTGAATCCCCAAATATCGGAAGCTCCTTTCCACTCTCCTTAGCGGCAGGCCGTCTATCCCTCTTCCCTGATCCCCGGGGTGGACTACGAAAAGCTCACTCTTCCCCATATTAAGCCTATATCCCGAAAAATCTCCAAACTCCCTCAATATCTGCATAACCTCTGTCATCCCCTCCACAGGATCCGCCACATACAGCAGTAGGTCATCTGCGTAGAGTGACACTCGATGTTCCTCTCCCCCTCTAACTACCCCCCTCCATTTCCTAGAGTCTCAACGCTATGGCCAGTGGTTCAATTGCCAGCACGAACAGTAATGGGGACAGGGGACACCCCTGTCTTGTTCCCCTATGTAACCGAAAATACTCCTATCTCTGCCGATTTGTGACTACACTTGCCACAGGGGCCCCATAGAGGAGTTTGACCCAATTGACAAACCCCTCCCCGAACCCAAACCTCCTCAACAACTCCCATAAATGAAATGAAAATCGCTTATTGATAGGCTTCAATGAAGTTACTGTGAAAAGCCCCTAGTCGCCACATTCCGGCGCCTGTTCGGGGAGGCTGGTACGGGAATCGAACCGTGCTGCTGGCCTGCCTTGGTCTGCATTAAAAGCCAGCGATTTAGCCCAGTGTGCTAAACCAGCCCCTACTAAATACTCCCACTCTACCCTATCGAATGCCTTCTCCGCATCCATCGCCACCACTATTTCTGCCTGCCCCTCCACTGGGGGCATCATTATCACCCCCAACAGCCGTTGCACATTGACATTCAATTGTCTCCCCTTTACAAACCCTGTCTGGTCTTCATGCACCACCCCCGGGACACAATCCTCGATCCTCGTCGCTAGCACTTTTGCCAGCAACTTGGCGTCTACATTCAGGAGCGAGATAGGCCTATATGACCCGCATTGCAGCGGATCTTTATCTCGCTTCAGGATTAGTGATATCGTCGCCTCCGACATTGTCGGGGGTAGTATCCCCCCTTCTCTGGCCTCGTTAAAGGTTCTCGCCAGCAGCAGGGCCAACAAGTCCACATATTTCCTGTAAAATTCCACCGGGAACCCGTCTGGTCCCGGGGCCTTCCCTGCCTACATGTTCCCCAGCCCTCCAGTCACCTCATCCACCCCGATTGGCGCCCCCAGACCCACCACCTCCCGCTCCTCCACCCCCGGGAACCCCAATTGGTCCAAAAACCGTTGCATCCCCTCTTCTCCCCCCGGGGGCCGGGACCCACACAGCCTGCCACAAAAGGTCCCAAACACCTCACCCACCATCCCTGCACTCCGCTCCGCAGCCCCCGCCTCATCCCCAACTCCCCCCACCTACCTCGCCGCCATCCTCCCACGAAGCTGGTGGGCCAGCAGCCGGCTCACCCTTTCCCCACATTCGCATCCCATCCCCTGCGCCATCCTCCACCGCGCCTCCGGCGCCCCCCCCCCCCCCCCCCCTCCCCCGTGGTCAGCAGGTCAAACTCCGTCTGAAGTCTTCGCCTCTCTCTATATAGTCCTTCGTCCGGGGCATCCGCATATCCTTTATCCATACCCAAAATCTCCCCCACTAATCCCTCCCCGTCTCTGCCCTCCTCTTTCTCCCTGCAAGCCCTAATGGAGATCAACTCTCCCCTAACCACCGCCTTCAGCACTTCCCATACTACCCCCACCTGGACCTCACCATCATCATTGGCCTCCAGGTACCTCTCAATACATCCCCGCACCCTTCCACAGACCCCCTCATCCGCCAACAGTCCCACACCCAGTCGCCAGAGTGGGCGCTGTTCCCTCTCCTCTCCTAGCTCCAGATCCACCCAGTGCGGGGCATGGTCTGAAACGGCTATGGCCGAATACTCCGTTCCTGCCACCCTCGGAATCAGTGCCCTGCTCAAAACAAAGAAATCTATTTGGGAATATACCTTGTGGACATGGGAGAAAAAGGAGAACTCTTTGGCCAACGGCCTGGCAAATCTCCACGGATCCACTCCCCCCATTTGCTCCATAAACCCCCTGAGCACCTTGGCTGCTGCCGGCCTTCTTCCGGTCCTGGATCTAGACCGATCTAACCCTGGATCCAGCACAGTATTAAAATCCCCCCCATTACCAGGCTTCCTACCTCCAGGTCTGGGATACGTCCCAGCATCCGCTTCATAAATCCCGCGTCGTCCCAGTTCGGGGCATATACATTTACCAGCACGACCTCCTTTCCCTGCAATCTACCACTCACCATCACATATCTACCACCATTGTCCACCACTATATTCCTAGCCTCGAACGACACCCGTTTCCCCACCAATATCGCCACCCCTCTATTTTTCGCGTCCAACCCTGAGTGGAACACCTGTCCCACCCATCCTTTCCTTAACCTAACCTGATCCGCCACCTTCAGATGCGTCTCCTGAAGCATGACCACGTCTGCCTTCAGTTCTTTTAAGTGCGCGAACACTTGGGCCCTCTTAATCGGCCCATTTAGGCCTCTCACATTCCACGTGATCAGCCGAACTGGGGGGCCGCCCCACCGACTAGCCATCCCCTACTCTAGGCCAGTCCCACATCCAGGTCCCACGCACCCACCCGTCCCCCAGGCGGCGCACTCCCGTCCCGACCATCTCTTCCCTTGCCAGCTCCCTCTCGCTCCCAGCAGCAGCACCCCAGTTGACCCCCCTCCCCCCCCGCTAGATCCCCATCTAGCATGGTTACTCCCCCCATGATGCTTCCGAAAGTCTCCTTTTTCTTTTTATCCTTTGTTTTTTGTTTCCACCGTCGGAGGGTTTGTTTTATTGGATGCATATATTGACAGGTGGGCCGTTGTTTGGGGTGGTGGGAGGATGGGATCGTTGGTATTGTTAAGGGGATTGATTTTGTATTTGTTACCGTTTACTGTCTGTGGGTGGGGTGTAAATTTCGAAGGAAAATGTGAAACTGGAGAATAAAAACATTTTTTAAAAAAAGATTCACAACCCTTTGGGTGAAGAGGTTCCTCCTAAACTCAGTCCTAAATCTACTTCCCCTTATTTTGAGGCTATGCCCCTTAGTTCTGCTTTCACCCGCCAGTGAAAACAACCTCCCCGCATCTATCCTATCTATTCCCTTCATAATCTTATATGTTTCCATAACACCCCCCCCCCCCACATCCTTCTAAATTCCAACGAGTACAGTCCCAGTCTACTCAATCTCTCCTCGTAATCCAACCCCTTGAACTCTGGGATTAACCTAGTGACTCCTCTGCACACCCTCCAGTGCCAGTTTGTCCTTTCTCAAGTAAGGAGACCAAAACTGAACACAATACTCCAGGTGTGGCCTCACTAACACCGTATACAATTGCAGCATAACCTCCCTAGTCTTAAACTCCAGCCCTCTAGCAATGAAGGACAAAACTCCATTTGCCTTCTTAATCACCTGTTGCACCTGTAAATCAACTTTTTGCGACTCATGCACTAGCAGACCCAGGTCTCTCTGCACAGCAGCATGTTTTAATATTTTATCATTTAAATAATAATCCCTTTGCTGTTATTCCTACCAAAATGGATAAATGCCTCGCTATTTCTTCCTTGATGATAGATTCCAGCATCTTCCCTCCTACCGAAGTTAAGCTCACTGGCCTATAATTACCGCTTTCTGCCTACCTCCTTTTTTAAACAATGGTGTCATGTTTGCTAATTTCCAATCCGCCGGGACCACCCCAGTCGGGAATAGGACTGAAAGGAACTTAACCTCAGCAGTCAAATGCTTAATTCAAACGAGACTACACTTTAGGAAGAAATTGTCCCCTGAAATTAACCCTTAAAATCCCTTCCCCAGCCATTTTTCAAACTCTTACTCTGTCTCGAGCTGCATTCAGTGAAGAACTCATATTTCCGTGCATGTTCACTTCAACCTTTGTGACTTCCCATTTTGGCAGAACAATTGCGATCGCCGCAGATCATTCAGGATCCTTTCCATGTATTGGATCATGTTATACTCAGCTGCATTATACAAAAGGCACACGTGAGCAGCATGATTTGGCAAAAAGATAAGAAAGCTTTGCGCAGCACACATATGCGGTTGGAGTTTGATAACAGCACCCTCTTTATCGGAAGCATGAAAGTAACGGATTGTGGAATGTATACCTGCATCGTAAGAAACGAGGTCAGCACAAACCGCAACTCGCATTTCCTCACAGCAGACGGTAGGATTTCATCGTCTGATACAGCGTGAGGGACATGGGATTATATTCTGACTGTACTGGGTAATGTTTCACAGTGTGAGGGACATGGGATTATATTCTGACTGCACTAGGTAAACTTTCACAGTCTGATACAGTGTGAGGGACATGGGATTATATTCTGACTGCACTAGGTAAAATTTCACAGTCTGATAACAGTGTGAGGGACATGGGATTATATTCTGACTGTACTGGGTAATGTTTCACAGTGTGAGGGACATGGGATTATATTCTGACTGTACTGGGTAAAATTTCACAGTCTGATAACAGTGTGAGGGACATGGGATTATATTCTGACTGTACTGGGTAATGTTTCACAGTCTGATACAGTGTGAGGGACATGGGATTATATTCTGACTGCACTAGGTAAAATTTCACAGTCTGATAACAGCGTGAGGGACATGGGATTATATTCTGACTGTACTGGGTAATGTTTCACAGTGTGAGGGACATGGGATTATATTCTGACTACTGGGTAAAGTTTCACAGTCTGCTGCAGTGTGGAGGACACGGGATTATATTCTGACTGTACTGGGTAACGTTTCACAGTCTGATACAGTGTGGAGGATATGGGATTATATTCTGACTGTACTGGGTAACGTTTCACAGTCTGATACAGTGTGGAGGACATGGGATTATATTCTGACTACTGGGTAAAATTTCACAGTCTGATACAGTGTGGAGGACACGGGATTATATTCTGACTGTACTGGGTAACGTTTCACAGTCTGATACAGTGTGGAGGACATGGGATTATATTCTGACTGTACTGGGTAACGTTTCACAGTCTGATACAGTGTGGAGGACATGGGATTATATTCTGACTACCGGGTAAAGTTTCACAGTCTGATACAGTGTGAGGGACATGGGATTATATTCTGACTGTACTGGGTAAGGTTTCACAGTCTAATACAGTGTGGAGGACATGGGATTATATTCTGACTGTACTGGGTAATGTTTCACAGTCTGATACAGTGTGGAGGACATGGGATTATATTCTGACTGTACTGGGTAAAGCTTCACAGTCTGATACAGTGTGAGGGACATGGGATTATATTCTGACTGTACTGGGTAAGGTTTCACAGTCTAATACAGTGTGGAGGACATGGGATTATATTCTGACTGTACTGGGTAATGTTTCACAGTCTGATACAGTGTGGAGGATATGGGATTATATTCTGACTGTACTGGGTAATGTCTCACAGTCTGATACAGTGTGAGGGACATGGGATTATATTCTGACTACTGGGTAAAGTTTCACAGTCTGATACAGTGTGAGGGACATGGGATTATATTCTGACTACTGGGTAAAGTTTCACAGTCTGATACAGTATGAGGGACATGGGATTATATTCTGACTGTACTGGGTAAGGTTTCACAGTCTAATACAGTGTGGAGGACATGGGATTATATTCTGACTGTACTGGGTAATGTTTCACAGTCTGATACAGTGTGGAGGACACGGGATTATATTCTGACTGTACTGGGTAATGTTTCACAGTGTGATACAGTGTGGAGGACATGGGATTATACTCTGACTGTACTGGGTAAAATTTCACAGTCTGATACAGCGTGAGGGACATGGGATTATATTCTGACTGTACTGGGTAAAAGTTCACATTCTGATACAGTGTGAGGGACATGGGATTATATTCTGACTGTATTGGGTAAAGTTTCACAGTCTGATACAGTGTGAGGGACACGGGATTATATTCTGACTGTACTGGGTAACGTTTCACAGTCTGATACAGTGTGGAGGACACGGGATTATATTCTGACTGTACTGGGTAATGTTTCACAGTCTGATACAGTGTGAGGGACATAGGATTATATTCTGACTACTGGGTAAAAGTTCACATTCTGATACAGTGTGAGGGACATGGGATTATATTCTGACTGTACTGGGTAAACCTTCACAGTCTGATACAGCGTGAGGGACATGGGATTATATTCTGACTGTACTGGGTAAAATTTCACAGTCTGATACAGTGTGAGGGACATGGGATTATATTCTGACTGTACTGGGTAAACCTTCACAGTCTGATACAGCGTGAGGGACGTGGGATTATATTCTGACTGTACTGGGTAATATTTCACAGTCTGATACAGTGTGAGGGACATGGGATTATATTCTGACTGTACTGGGTAAACCTTCACAGTCTGATACAGCGTGAGGGACGTGGGATTATATTCTGACTGTACTGGGTAATGTTTCACAGTCTGATACAGTGTGAGGGACATGGGATTATATTCTGACTGTTTTGGGTAACGTTTCACAGTCTGACACATTGTGAGGGACATAGGATTATATTCTGACTGTACTGGGTAAAGTTTCACAGTCTGCTGCAGTGTGGAGGACATGGGATTATATTCTGACTGTACTGGGTAAAGTTTCACAGTCTGCTGCAGTGTGGAGGACATGGGATTATATTCTGACTACTGGGTAAAGTTTCACAGTCTGATACAGTGTAGAGGACATGGGATTATATTCTGACTGTACTGGGTAAACCTTCACAGTCTGATACAGTGTGAGGGACATGGGATTATATTCTGACTGTACTGGGTAAACCTTCACAGCCTGATACAGCGTGAGGGACATGGGATTATATTCTGACTGTACTGGGTAATGTTTCACAGTCTGATACTGCGTGAGGGACATGGGATTATACTCTGACTGTACTGGGTAATGTTTCCACAATCTGTTGCAGTGTAAAGGACATTGGATTATGTTGTGATTCTACTGCACAAAGTTTCACAGTCTGATGATATGTGAGGAACATGGTATTATAATCCGACTGTACTGGGTAATGTTTCACCGTTTATACCGCGTGAGGGACATGGGATTATATTCTTATTGTACTGGGTAATGTTTCACAGTCTGATACAGCGTGAAGGACAAGGGACTATATTCTGATTGTACTGGGTACAGTTTCACAGTCTAATACGGTGTGATGGGATTATATTCGGACTGTACTGGGTAAAATGTCATAGCCTGATACAGTGTGGGTAAAGTGGGATTATATTCTGACTGTACTGGGTAAAATTTCACAGTCTGATACAGTGTGAGAGACATGGGATTATATTCTGACTGTACTGGGTAAACCTTCACAGTCTGATACAGCGTGGAGGACATGGGATTATATTCTGACTGTACTGGGTAATATTTCACAGTCTGATACAGTGTGAGGGACATGGGATTATATTCTGATTGTACTGGGTAAAGTTTCACAGTTTGATACAGTGTGAGTAAAGTGGGATTATATTCTGACTACTGGGTAAAGTTTCACAGTCTGATACAGTGTGGAGGACATGGGATTATAATCTGACTGTACTGGGTAAATGGTTACAGTCTGATTCTGTGTGAGTAAAGTGGGATTATATCCTGACTGTACTGGGTAAATGGTTACAGTCTAATTCAGTGTGAGTAAAGTGGGATTATATCCTGACGGTACTGGGTAAATTGTTAGAGTCTGATACAGTGTGAGGGGCATGGGATTATATATAAGAACTAGGAGCAGGAGTCGGCCATCTGGCCCCTCGAGCCTGCTCCGCCATTCAATGAGATCATGGCTGATCTTTTGTGGACTCAGCTCCACTTTCCGGCCCGAACACCACAACCCTTAATCCCTTTATTCTTCAAAAAACTATCTATCTTTATCGTAAAAACATTTACGAAGGAGCCTCAACTGCTTCACTGGGCAAGGAATTCCATAGATTGACAACCCTTTGGGTGAAGAAGTTCCTCCTAAACTCAGTCCTAAATCTACTTCCCGTTATTTTGAGACTATGCCCCATAGTTCTGCTTTCATCCACCTGTGGAAACAACCTGACTGCATCTATCCAATCTATTCCCTTCATAATTTTATATGTTTTTATAAGATCCCCCCCTCATCCTTCTAAATTCCAACGAGTACAGTCCCAGTCTACTCAACCTCTCCTCGTAATCCAACCCCTTCAGCTCTGGGATTAACCTAGTGAATCTCCTCTGCACACCCTCCAGTGCCAGTACGTCCTTTCTCAAGTAAGGAGACCAAAACTGAACACAATACTCCAGGTGTGGCCTCACTAACACCTTATACAATTGCAGCATAACCTCCCTAGTCTTAAACTCCATCCCTCTCGCAATGAAGGACAAAACTCCATTCGACTTATTAATCACCTGTTGTACTTGTAAATCAACTTTTTGCGACTCATGCACTCGGACACCCAGGTCTCTCTGCACAGCAGCATGTTTTAATATTTTATCATTTAAATAATAATCCCTTTTGCTGTTATTCCGACCAAAATGGATAACCTCACATTTGTCAACATTGTATTCCATCTGCCAGACCCTAGCGCATTCACTTAACCTATCCAAATCCCTCTGCAGACTTCCAGTATCCTCTGCACTTTTTGCTTTACCACTCATCTTAGTGTCGTCTGCAAACTTGGACACATTGCCCTTGGTCCCCAACTCCAAATCATCTATGTAAATTGTGAACAGTTGTGGGCCCAACAGTGATCCCTGAGGGACACCACTAGCTACTGATTGCCAACCAGAGAAACACCCATTCATCCCCACTCTTTGCTTTCTATTAATTAACCAATCCTCTATCCGTGCTACTTCTTTACCCTTAATGCCATGCATCTTTATCTTATGTAGCAACCTTTTGTGTGGCACCTTGTCAAAGGCTTTCTGGAAATCCAGATTTACCACATCCATTGGCTCCCCGTTATCTACCGAACTGTTAATGTCCTCAAAAAATTCCACTAAATTAGTTAGGCACGACCTGCCCTTTATGAACCCATGCTGCGTCTGCCCAATGGGACAATTTCCATCCAGATGCCTCGCTATTTCTTCCTTAATGATAGATTCCAGCATCTTCCCTACTATCCAAGTTAAGCTCACTGGCCTATAATTACCCGCTTTCTGCCTACCTCATTTTTTAAACAGTGGTGTCACGTTTGCTCATTTCCAATCCGCCAGGACCACCCCAGAGTCCAGTGAATTTTGGTAAATTATCACTAGTGCATTTGCAATTTCCTTAGCCATCTCTTTTAGCACTCTGGCATGCATTCCATCAGGGCCAGGAGACTTGTCTACCTTTAGCCCCATGAGCTTGCCCATCACTGCCTCCTTAGTGATAACAATCATCTCAAGGTCCTTACCTCTCATAGCCTCATTTCTCTCAGTCACTGGCATGTTATTTGTGTCTTCCACTGTGAAGACCGACCCAAAAAACCTGTTCAGCTCCTCAGCCATTTCCTCAGCTCCCATTATTAAATCTCCCTTCTCATCCTCTAAAAGACCAATATTTACCTTAGCCACTCTTTTTTGTTTTATATATTTGTAGAAACTTTTACTATCTGTTTTATATTCTGAGCAAGTTTACTCTCATAATCTATCTTACTCTTCTTTATAGCTTTTTTAGTAGCTTTCTGTTGCCCCCTAAAGATTTCCCAGTCCTCTAGTCTCCCACTAATATTTGCCACTTTGTATGCTTTTTCCTTCAATTTGATACCTTAGATATCCACGGTCGATTTTCCCTCTTTCTACCGTCCTTCCTTTTTGTTGGTATAAACCTTTGCTGAGCACTGTGAAAAATTGCTTGGAAGGTTCTCCACTGTTCCTCAACTGTTTCACCATATAAAGTCTTTGCTCCCAGTCTACCTTAGCTAGTTCTTCTCTCATCCCATTGTAATCTCCTTTGTTTAAGCACAAAACGTTAGTGTTTGATTTTACCTTCTCACCCTCCAACTGTATTTTAAATTCCACCACATTGTGATAGCTCCTTCCGAGAGGATCCCTAACTATGAGATCATTAATCAATCCTGTCTCATTACATCGGACCAGATCTAATACCGCTTGTTCCCTCTTAGGTTCCATTACATACTGTTCTAGAAAACTATCGTGGATACATTCTATAAACTCCTCCTCAAGACTCCTTTGACCGACCTGGTTAAACCAATCGACATGTAGATTAAAATCCTCCATGATAACTGCTGTACCATTTCTAAATGCATCAGTTATTTCTTTGTTTATTGCCTGCCCCACCATCCTGTTACTATTTGGTGGCCTATAGACTACTCCTATCAGTGACTTTTTCGCCTTACTATTCCTGATTTCCACCCAAATGGATTCAACCTTATCCTCCATAGCACCGATGTCATCCGTTAATATTGCCCGGATGTTATCCTTAAATAACAGAGCTACACCACCTCCCTTACCATCCACTCTGTCCTTCCGATAGTTTGATACCTTTGGATATTTAACTCCCAGTAGTGACCATCCTTTAACCATGTTTCAGTAATGGCCACTAAATCATAGTCATTCACGATGATTTGCACCATCAACTCAGTTAGTTTATTCCGAATACTACGAGCATTCAGGTAAAGTACACTTATGTTGGCTTTTATACCTCTGTTTTGAATCTTAACACCTCGATCAGTAACCTCTCCTAAGTTATATTTCCTCTTAACTTTTCTCCTAATTTTCCTTGTCATTGAACCCATATCTTCATGTAACAACCTGCCGCGTCGCTGACCATTTCTGTTTTTACTTCCCGTTTTATTCCTTTTAGTATTACTGGGCCTATTCACTGAGCTCCCCTCAGTCACTGTACCTTGTATTGTCGCCCTTTTTGATTTTTGACTCTGGCTTCTCTGCCTTACACTTTCCCCCTTACTGCCTTTTGTTTCTGTCCCTGTTTTACTACCTTCCAACTTCCTGCATCGGTTCCCATCCCCCTGCCACATTAGTTTAAACCCTCCCCAAAAGCTCGAGCAAACACCCCCCCCAGGACATCGGTTCCAGTCCTACCCAGGTGCAGACCGTCCGGTTTGTACTGGTCCACCTCCCCCAGAACCGGTTCTAATGCCCCAGGAATTTGAATCCCTCCCTCTTGCACCATCTCTCTAGCCACGCAGTCATCCTATCTATCCTGACATTCCTACCCTGACTAGCACGTGGCACTGGTAGCAATCCTGAGATTACTACCTTTGAGATCCTCCTTTTTAGTTTAACTCCTAACTCCCTGAATTCAGCTTGTAGGACCTCGTCCTGTTTTTTACCTATATCGTTGGTGCCTATGTGCACCACGACAGCTGGCTGTTCACCCCCCACCCCCACAGAATGTCCTGCAGCCGCTCCGAGATATCCTTGACCCTTGCACCAGGGAGGCAACATACTATCCTGGAGTCTCGATTGCGTCCGCAGAACCGCCTGTCTATTCCCCTTAAGATTGAGTCCCCTATCACTATAGCCCTGCCATTCTTCTCCTGCCCCCTGCGCAGCAGAGCCAGCCACAGTGCCATGAACCTGGCTGCTGCTGCCTTCCCCTGGTGAACCATCTCCCTCAACAGTATCCAAAGCGATATATCTGTTTGGCAGGGAGATGACCGCAGGGGACACCTGCACTGCCTTCCTACTCTTGCTCTGTCTTTTGGTCACCCATTTTCTATCTCCCTCAGTAACTTTCACCTGCGGTGTGACCAACTCGTTAAACGTGCTATCCACGACGTCCTCAGCATCGCGGATGCTCCAAAGTGAGTCCATCCGCAGCTCCAGAGCCGTCAAGCGGTCTAACAGGAGCTGCAACTGGACACACTTCTTGCACGTGAAGTAGCCAGGGACAGTGGACGTGTCCCTGAGCTCCCACATCGCACACGAGGAGCATGACACGGGTCTGGGATCTTCTGCCATGTCTTAAACCTTAGGTTAACTTATACAGCTACAATTCCAAAAAACGAAAGAAAAAATAAATAAATTAGACAATGAAAAGAAAAACTACTGACCAGTCACTTACCAGGGTTAAAAAGCACCTCCTCCCCACCCAGCTTCGAATTCCCAAACTCACTCCCTGCTGTCTCACTCTGGCTGTGTCTTCTCTGGCTCACTGGGAGAACTCATATTCTGACTGTACTGGGTAAATGGTTAGTCTGATACAGTATGCAGTGCGTTTTAGGGATTTTTTTCTCTGCCCAGTGAAATATTGGTATTGGTTAAGTTGAACTGTGCCCTTAGCTCTGAGCTAATGGGAAGCCACATCTAAGAATTCAGTTGTATTTTGGTTGAGGAGGCCCTGATATTGTGGTTGTAGCATTATTGTGACCAAAGTCCGTGCTCTGACTGTCAGCAACATATTCTCGCTGTTTCGTTCGAATGGAAATGTGTCACTTCAGTTAAAATAGCCATGTGGGATTTCCCACCAAAATACTTCCTGATGTACTTCAAAATTGTTTGTTATACTGGAATAAATTGATGTTATTTTCATATTTCAGTGCTTCTCTTCATTCTTATTTGTGCTGCATTGATATCCATCATTGCTTTGGTCAGTGGTTTGGCTACCTTCATAGCAGCAGTGATCATAATCATTACCTTAAATACATCCAAAGGTATTTATGAATAATAAGCAGGTTAAATTGTCAGGCTGTTCCTAGATCAAATCGTCATTTGCCGACATTTGCTTTTCCCATTTTGGGATTCACAGATCCTGACCGGCAGAAAGAACTAACCACCATTTTTATGGTCTTTCAACTTGTGTCCATCATCAGCCTGTTGATTGCCTGTCTTCTGTCTGTATTTGAATCGGGTAAGTGGCCTGTTTTACTGATGTCTGAACGCACACACTCGCTACAGTCAGATACCCGCCTGTGGTTCCTGTCATCAAATTAAACCCAGTCGATGTGCGATTGTGATATTTTTTTTAATAGTTTTATTGCCGTTTTCAATTATACACGTTCTTGGTGTTTCTTCCCCCCCCCCCCCTGTGAACCCTCCTTGGCATCACCCTTTTTCGTTAGGGTGTCCTGTCTCCTAGCTCCTATTCTCCCCTTTTCCCCTCTTCCCTTTAAGTTTTCTGTTCAAGGGCAGCACGGTGGCGCAGTGGGTAGCATTGCTGCCTCACGACACCATGCTGCCAGGTTCGATCCCGGCTCTGCGCCACTGTCCGTGTGGAGTTTGCACATTCTCCCCGTGTCTGCGTGGGTTTCGCCCCCACAACCCAAAGATGGGATGGGTAGATGGATTGGCCACGCTAAATTGCCCCTTAATTGGGAAAAAAATGAATTGGGTACACAAAATTTTTTTTTAAATGTTTCCTGTTGGCAGATTTCTGGGTTCGGAGTGGGGATGAGGGAGGGGCTTTCTGCCCCCTCCTCCCCCTACATGTTTCTCTCTGCAGTTCCCCTGAGTTTCCACCTCTCTTGTTCCCAATCTTCCCTCCGAGTTGTGTGTCCCTCTGTCTGCTCTCTCCCGTCTCTCGCTTCTTCCCTACTTGCTGTTGGCTTTGAACAGGTCCTGGAACATGCCGACGAATTCCCAGCATGCTTTGAGGAAGCCTTCTTCCGTCCCTCGGACGGCGTATTTAATCTTCTCCAGGTGGAGAGGTTCCGAGAGGTCAGTGAGCCAGGCTGCAGCTGTGGGTGGTGCTGCCGATCGCCAGCCCAGCAGGATTCTCCACCGTGCGGTTAGGGAAGCGAAAGCTAAGGCGTCAGCCCTCTTCCCCATGTGTAGCTCTGGCTGCTCCGATACCCCGAAAATTGCCACTCTCGGGCACGGCTCCACCCTCACCCCCACAACCTTGAACATTGCCTCGGAGAAGGCTGTCCAGAACCCAGCAGGTTTGGGACAAGCCCAGAACATGTGGGCGTGGTTGGCCGGGCCCCTCTGGCACTGTTCACATTTATCCTCCACCTCCGGGAAGAACCTGCTCATTCGGGTTCTGGTCAGGTGCGCTCTGTGCACCTCTTTGAACTGCATGAGGCTGAGCCTTGCGCAGGAGGAGGTGGAGTTGGCCCTGCTCAGTGCTTCGTTCCAGAGTCCCCACCCCACTTCTGTCCCCAGTTCGTCTCCTCATTTTCGTCTGGCTTCGTCCAGTAGCAGTCTCGCCTTGTCCAGTAGCTGTCTGTAGATTTTCCCGCAGTTTCCCCCTTCCTTACTGAGTGTTCATCAGGTCGATTTGCGACAATGATGAACGTCATTCAAGCTGCATGGGGAGGTTGTGAGGGCCCAAGAACCAATAAATCTCTTTCATCCTCTGCTCTGAAATTGATATTTCCATCCGAACCTGATGTTGTGCAGCTAGGATACATTCCTGACTGATACAGTTGCAGTCTATGCCTTACAAACCACGATTAAACCTCATTAGAGGAATAGAGGGTGTTAGCATTCTGGTTGAGAACCAACTATTTGCGATTTGGTAAACTGAGGAAAGGTGACTGTACAGGAGCGATAACACCGACCATTCGGTATCTTTGGTGTAAAAACAAACTTTAATTCAAACACAAAATCAATCACATTATCAACAGAGTAATAGCTCTACAGTTAACAGTTTAAACAATTCTTACATAAAAGGAAAAACTGCAGCTACATATATTCCAATTAAGAAAACCAATATAGTTCAAAAACCACTTCTAAATAAAGTTAATAATCAAGTTTACTTGCTTTTCTCCGTGTCAAGATCTTGGATAGAACCATTCAGGTGCAGACTTAAGATACTTGCGTTCAGTTTAAAATCCAGTGGCAAGCTGAAACTACAGACAGACCTGGCGCTCCCCCTTAAATCACCTCTACCCTAAGCATAATAAGATATCTACTACCTCCTCCCACAAGATGTCTCATGACCTGTTTATCCAGGACCAAAATAAAATCCCTCATAAATGATCTACACCACACAGATCCTCCACAACCCAAAGCATTGTTTCATTGGCCCACTATCTGTAGATAGAATAAATGGTTAAAAGCAATGATGACCTCACTTTATGGCCCCTTAATTACATATTTGGCAAACATACTGGCTGTATGCTTCTTCAATTGTTTATTACAATTGTTTACATTTATCACATGGCCAAAATCCAAACATAATGCACCAGATATGTGGGTTAGGGATTATTCCAATGGTGGGGAATCATCCGAAATTCCCAGATTAGAATTTGTGGGCAATTCTCCCGAAGGGTAAACTTCCCTGGAGCAACTGCACTAACTTCGCTAACTTTGGGCGGTCCTGTCACTTTTACACCAGTGATTAACTCGGAAAGAGTTCTCACTTCTACGTAACCATTGTAAAGACCCCAGACCAATGCCCACACATGCCCAACCTCCCCCAAGGAGATGACACCCCCACCCCATTCCACCAATTAATATTTCCCGACCTCCACACATATGGGACTCCACCCACTCCTCCGCATATTAAGTAATGCATTAAGAGACATTCCAATTAGTTGTCTTATTTATGTTAAGTATCCAATAATTGACACTGATTATGTAAAGGGGCTTCAGGTGGTCTTTGTGGCAGGTGATGTGATGATAGAGTTTTGTGCAGAGTCTGTTAAAGTGAAATAAAGGTGTTGGTGAAAAGGAGCAGAACCTTTGACTCTTTATACAACAGCAGCTAAACGTCTAACACCGCAGGCCCAATTCACATCCCTGACCCTGCTGGACCACTCCCCCCCACCCCCCTTCGCCCTCCCCCAGAGTCCCCAAACAGACCCAACCCATATGGGCCCGCTGTCCGACAGCCACCTGATGTCCATCTCTCTCAAGTGTCCCTGACCTGCAACTCCACAACACCCCCTCCCGATGTTCAGTCGTCCAATATCCGACTGCCCCCCCCCCCCCACACCATCCCCTAAATCACAGTCACTTACCTTAGACAAAGAACAAAGCAAATTACAGCACAGAAACAGGCCATTCGGCCCTCCAAGCCTGTACCGACCATCTGCCTGTCTGAACTAAAAAAAAACACCCTTCCTGGGACCATATCCCTCTATTCCCATCCTATTCATGTATTTGTTAAAGACGCCCCTTAAACGTCACTATCGTCCCTGCTTCCACCACCTCCTCCGGTAGCGAGTTCCAGGCACCCACTACCCTCTGCGTAAAAAACTTGCCTCGTACATCTCCTCTAAACCTTTCCCCTCTCACCTTAAACCTATGCCCCCTAGTAATTGACCCCTCTACCCCGGGGAAAAGTCTCTGACTATCCACTCTGTCTATGCCACTCATAATTTTGTAGACCTCTATCAGGTCACCCCTCAACCTCCGTCGTTCCAGTGAGAACAAACCAAGTTTATTCAACCTCTCCTCATAGCTAATGCCCTTCATACCAGGCAACATCCTGGTAAATCTCTTCTGCACCCTCTCTAAAGTCTCCACATCCTTCTGGTAGTGTGGCGACCAGAATTGAACACTATTCTCCAAGTGTGGCCTAACTAAGGTTCTATACAGCTGCAACATGACTTGCCAATTCTTATACTCAATGCCCCGGCCAATGAAGGCAAGCATGCCGTATGCCTTCTTGACTACCTTCTCCACCTGTGTCGCCCTTTTTCAGTGACCTGTGGACCTGTACACCGAGATCTCTTTGACTTTCAATACTCTTGAGGGTTCTGCCATTCACTGTATATTTCCCACCTGTATTAGATCTTCCAAAATGCATCACCTCACATTTGTCCGGATTAAACTCCATCTGCCATCTCTCCGCCCAAGCGGGCAGCACAGTGGTTAGCACAGTTGCTTCACAGCTCCATGGTCCCAGGTTCGATTCCCAGCTTGGGTCATTGTCTGTGCGGAGTCTGCACGTTCTCCCCGTGTCTGCGTGGATTTCCTCCGGGTGCTCCGGTTTCCTCCCACAGTCCAAAGATGTGCGGGTTAGGTGGATTGGCCGTGATAAATTGCCCTCAGTGTCCAAAAAAGGTTAAGTGGGGGTTACTGGGTTATAGGGTAGATACATGGGCTTGAGTAGGGTGCTTTTTGTAAGGGCTGGTGCAGACTCAATGGGCCGAATGGCCTCCTTCTGCACTGTAAATTCTGACTGTCTATGACTAAGTCTCCAACCGATCTAAATCCTGCTGTATCCTCTGACAGTCCTCATCGCTATCCGCAATTCCACCAACCTTTGTGTCGTCTGCAAACTTACTAATCAGACCAGTTACATTTTCCTCCAAATCATTTATATATACTACAAAGTGCAAAGGTCCCAGCACTGATCCCTGTGGAACACCACTGGTCACAGCCCTCCAATTAGAAAAGCATCCCTCCATTGCTACTCTCCGCCTTCTATGACCTAGCCAGTTCTGTATCCACCTTGCCAGCTCACCCCTGATCCCGTGTGACTTCACCTTTTGTACCAGCCTGCCATGAAGCACCTTGCCTTACTGAAGTCCATGTGGACAACATCCACCGCCTTTACCTTCTCCCTGACCTGACATTTTCAATCGGCCCTTTAAATCTACCTGCTTCACAGCAGCTAGTGCAGTAAAAAAGGAAGTGTGTCCTTGCCTCAGACAGGGGAGGATTCTGGAGACATGCTACACAGCTTGGGTCTTTCCCGGCCTGAGTCTACAAGGTCCGGTGGGACAGTATGGAAGACATTTGGCACAGATGGGTGGGGAGTGAGAATCCGAGGAGGTTTGGACTGAAAACCTCACACCCACCGACAGATCAATTCTGTTCTCCCTCACCTGTTTCAATCCACGAGCTTCTCGAGTCTGGCATTAACTTCCCTCAGTCCCTCCCACTCACCTCACTCAGACTCTCCCCGACACCTCCCTCATCCCCTCTCACTTAACCTCCCCCCCGTTCACCTCCCTCACCCCTTCTCCACTGATCTCCCACCCCCTTCCTCCCTCAGTCCCTCCCTCCTCTGTTAGCACTCTCTGATCGACGTGTTCCTTTAACACTGCAATTGGTTTATTATAAGATGTGTGTTTGACTGGGAAAGACTTTCTCCTGCGCCTCATTGTTCAGTCTTCGAGAAGAGAATCGGTGTTTTCAGGATTGTGGATTAGGGACGGAGCAGCCAAACCCTTATTTCACTAACATCTCTCTTCCCTCCCTTTCACAGACCTCTCCCTGTGGTGCAGAGCCACCGCAGGCTTTGGATGTTTCCTGAGTTTAGCAGTGATCATCTACATTTCCATCTTCTATCTCGGTCTGAATACTGAACAGTTCCAATCATTTTTATCAAGGACGAGTAAGTTTAAAGAGTGATATTTCTGCCTGGGCACATGTGTCTATTCCCTGCCTGGAAACTGTTAGAGTCCGCACTCTCCTCCTGGGTTAGAGGGGATTGTCTGGCCTGACAAGACGGGGTTACAAACAGGCAGAGCGGAGGTGACTGACGGACCACCTTCAATTCGCTGCCTTTCGTATGAGTGTCAGAAACAAAGGACGCGATTCAGCGATCCCATTGTGCCTGGCGCAGTGCCAGCCGCAATGGGTGAATCGTGTGAGAGCCACCAAATTTGGCTCCATGCCGCGCGCTTGCCGGTCGAGTCACTTGACTCGCTCTGCCCAGTGTGAACTGGATCTCGCCCTCACTGGGCCAGAAGGAATCTGCATATTTAAATGATGGCCTAGTGCCTGGGGTTCATTGACCACACAAATGTGGACCAGGCGTAACGGCACCCAGGGCAGGGGGGGGGGGGGGGTCGGGTGGTCGAGAACAGGGGAGATTGGTGACCTGGAACACTCCCTGGCGCCAGGTTAGCACTGCCAAGGGTTGGCCCCGTGGGGAGCTTGCCAACTGCCAGGCCGCAGCTTCAGGCTGGGACCCAGCTGGGTCCAGGGATCCACCAGACCTCCGACTGCTGTCTCGCCTGAGAGCTCCTGCTTCCACCAGGCAGACATCAGCAACAGTGTGGAAGCAGTGTGTCGCCTGTCCCTGTGTCACCGTTAACCACTCCCCCTGATCTACCTGTGTCACCGTTAAACACTCCCCCGATCTCCCTGTGTCACCGTTAACTACTCCCCCTGATCTCCCTGTGTCACCGTTAACCACTCCCCCCGATCTCCCTGTGTCACCGTTAACCACTCCCCCTGATCTACCTGTGTCACCGTTAACCACTCCCCCCCGATCTCCCTGTGTCACCGTTAACCACTCCCCCTGATCTACCTGTGTCACCGTTAACCACTCCCCCCGATCTCCCTGTGTCACCGTTAACCACTCCCCCTGATCTCCCTGTGTCACCGTTAACCACTCCCCCGATCTCCCTGTGTCACCGTTAACCACTCCCCCGCTCTCCCTGTGTCACCGCTAACCACTCCCCCTGATCTCCCTGTGTCACCGTTAACCACTCCCCCTGATCTCCCTGTGTCACCGTTAACCACTCCCCCCGATCTCCCTGTGTCACCGTTAACCACTCCCCGATCTCCCTGTGTCACCGTTAACCATTCCCCCCGATCTCCCTGTGTCACCGTTAACCACTCCCCCGATCTCCCTGTGTCACCGTTAACCACTCCCCGATCTCCCTGTGTCACCGCTAACCATTCCCCCCGATCTCCCTGTGTCACCGTTAACCACTCCCCCGATCTCCCTGTGTCACCGTTAACCACTCCCCGATCTCCCTGTGTCACCGCTAACCATTCCCCCCCGATCTCCCTGTGTCACCGTTAACCACTCCCCCGATCTCCCTGTGTCACCGTTAACCACTCCCCCGATCTCCCTGTGTCACCGTTAACCACTCCCCCGATCTCCCTGTGTCACCGTTAACCATTCCCCCCGATCTCCTTGTGTCACCGTTAACCACTCCCCCGATCTCCCTGTGTCACCGTTAACCACTCCCCGATCTCCCTGTGTCACCGTTAACCACTCCCCCGATCTCCCTGTGTCACCGTTAACCACTCCCCCGATCTCCGTGTCACCGTTAACCACTCCCCGATCTCCCTGTGTCACCGTTAAACACTCCCCCTGACCTCCCTGTGTCACCGCTAAACATTCCCCCCGATCTCCCTGTGTCACCGTTAACCACTCCCCCGATCTCCCTGTGTCACCGTTAACCACTCCCCCCGATCTCCCTGTGTCACCGTTAACCACTCCCCGATCTCCCTGTGTCACAGTTAACCACTCCCCCTGATCTCCCTGTGTCACCGTTAACCACTCCCCCCGATCTCCCTGTGTCACCGTTAACCACTCCCCCGATCTCCCTATGTCACCGTTAACCACTCCCCCGATCTCCCTGTGTCACCGTTAACCAGTCCCCCGATCTCCCTGTGTCACCGTTAACCACTCCCCCTGATCTCCCTGTGTCACCGTTAACCACTCCCCCTGATCTCCCTGTGTCACCGTTAACCACTCCCCCTGATCTCCCTGTGTCACCATTAACCACTCCCCCTGATCTCCCTGTGTCACCGTTAACCACTCCCCCCGATCTCCCTATGTCACCGTTAACCACTCCCCCGATCTCCCTGTGTCACCGTTAACCACTCCCCCCCGATCTCCCTGTGTCACCGTTAACCACTCCCCGATCTCCCTGTGTCACCGTTAAACACTCCCCCTGACCTCCCTGTGTCACCGCTAAACATTCCCCCCGATCTCCCTGTGTCACCGTTAACCACTCCCCCGATCTCCCTGTGTCACCGTTAACCACTCCCCCCGATCTCCCTGTGTCACCGTTAACCACTCCCCGATCTCCCTGTGTCACCGTTAACCACTCCCCCGATCTCCCTGTGTCACAGTTAACCACTCCCCCTGATCTCCCTGTGTCACCGTTAACCACTCCCCCCGATCTCCCTGTGTCACCGTTAACCACTCCCCCGATCTCCCTATGTCACCGTTAACCACTCCCCCGATCTCCCTGTGTCACCGTTAACCAGTCCCCCGATCTCCCTGTGTCACCGTTAACCACTCCCCCTGATCTCCCTGTGTCACCGTTAACCACTCCCCCTGATCTCCCTGTGTCACCGTTAACCACTCCCCCTGATCTCCCTGTGTCACCATTAACCACTCCCCCTGATCTCCCTGTGTCACCGTTAACCACTCCCCCCGATCTCCCTATGTCACCGTTAACCACTCCCCCGATCTCCCTGTGTCACCGTTAACCACTCCCCCCCGATCTCCCTGTGTCACCGTTAACCACTCCCCCGATCTCCCTGTGTCACCGTTAACCACTCCCCCGATCTCCCTGTGTCACCGTTAACCACTCCCCCCGATCTCCCTGTGTCACCGTTAACCACTCCCCCCGATCTCCCTGTGTCACCGTTAACCACTCCCCTGATCTCCCTGTGTCACCGTTAACCACTCCCCCTGATCTCCCTGTGTCACCGTTAACCACTCCCCCGCTCTCCCTGTGTCACCGTTAACCACTCCCCCGATCTCCCTGTGTCACCGTTAACCACTCCCCCGATCTCCCTGTGTCACCGTTAACCACTCCCCTGATCTCCCTGTGTCACCGTTAACCACTCCCCCCGATCTCCCTGTGTCACTTAACCACTCCCCCTGATCTCCCTGTGTCACCGTTAACCACTCCCCCTGATCTCCCCGTGTCACTGTTACCACTCCCCCTGATCTCCCTGTGTCACCGTTAACCACTCCCCCCGATCTCCCTGTGTCACCGTTAACCACTCCCCCCGCTCTCCCTGTGTCACCGTTAACCACTCCCCCTGATCTCCCTGTGTCACCGTTAACCACTCCCCCTGATCTCCCTGTGTCACCGTTAACCACTCCCCCTGATCTCCCTGTGTCACCGTTAACCACTCCCCCTGATCTCCCTGTGTCACCGTTAAACCACTCCCCCCGATCTCCCTGTGTCACCGTTAACCACTCCCCCGATCTCCCAGTGTCACCGTTAACCACTCCCCCCCCGATCTCCCTGTGTCACCGTTAACCACTCCCCCGATCTCCCTGTGTCACCGTTAACCACTCCCCCTGATCTCCCTGTGTCACCGCTAACCATTCCCCCCGATCTCCCTGTGTCACCGTTAACCACTCCCCCCGCTCTCCCTGTGTCACCGTTAACCACTCCCCCGGATCTCCCTGTGTCACCGTTAACCACTCCCCCTGATCTCCCTGTGTCACCGTTAACCACTCCCCCGATCTCCCTGTGTCACCGTTAACCACTCCCCCCGGATCTCCCTGTGTCACCGTTAACCACTCCCCCGATCTCCCTGTGTCACCGTTAACCACTCCCCCCGATCTCCCTGTGTCACCGGTTCCCCCCGATCTCCCTGTGTCACCGGTTCCCCCCGATCTCCCTGTGTCACCGTTAACCACTCCCCCCGATCTCCCTGTGTCACCGGTTCCCCCCGATCTCCCTGTGTCACCGTTAACCACTCCCCCGATCTCCCTGTGTCACCGTTAACCACTCCCCCCCCGATCTCCCTGTGTCACCGTTAACCACTCCCCCGATCTCCCTGTGTCACCGTTAACCACTCCCCCGCTCTCCCTGTGTCACCGTTAACCACTCCCCCGATCTCCCTGTGTCACCGTTAACCACTCCCCCCGATCTCCCTGTGTCACCGTTAACCACTCCCCCGATCTCCCTGTGTCACCGTTAACCACTCCCCCGATCTCCCTGTGTCACCACTAACCATTCCCCCCGATCTCCCTGTGTCACCGTTAACCACTCCCCCTGATCTCCCTGTGTCACCGTTAACCACTCCCCCGATCTCCCTGTGTCACCGTTAACCACTCCCCCCGATCTCCCTGTGTCACCGGTTCCCCCCGATCTCCCTGTGTCACCGTTAACCACTCCCCCCCGATCTCCCTGTGTCACCGTTAACCACTCCCCCTGATCTCCCTGTGTCACCGGTTCCCCCCGATCTCCCTGTGTCACCGTTAACCACTCCCCCGATCTCCCTGTGTCACCGTTCACCACTCCCCCGATCTCCGTGTCACCGTTAACCATTCCCCCTGATCTCCCCGTGTCACTGTTACCACTCCCCCTGATCTCCCTGTGTCACCGTTAACCACTCCCCCCGATCTCCCTGTGTCACCGTTAACCACTCCCCCCCGCTCTCCCTGTGTCACCGTTAACCACTCCCCCCGATCTCCCTGTGTCACCGTTAACCACTCCCCCGATCACCCTGTGTCACCGTTAACCACTCCCCCGATCTCCCTGTGTCACCGTTAACCACTCCCCCTGATCTCCGTGTCACCGTTAACCACTCCCCCCGATCTCCCTGTGTCACCGTTAACCACTCCCCCCCCGATCTCCCTGTGTCACCGTTAACCACTCCCCCCGATCTCCCTGTGTCACCGTTAACCACTCCCCCCCGATCTCCCTGTGTCACCGTTAACCACTCCCCAGATCTCCCTGTGTCACCGTTAACCACTCCCCCGATCTCCCTGTGTCACCCTTAACCACTCCCCTGATCTCCCTGTGTCACCGTTAACCACTCCCCCGATCTCCCTGTGTCACCGTTAACCACTCCCCCTGATCTCCCTGTGTCACCGTTAACCACTCCCCCCCGATCTCCCTGTGTCACCGTTAACCACTCCCCCTGATCTACCTGTGTCACCGTTAACCACTCCCCCCGATCTCGCTGTGTCACCGTTAACCACTCCCCCTGATCTCCCTGTGTCACCGTTAACCACTCCCCCGATCTCCCTGTGTCACCGTTAACCACTCCCCCGCTCTCCCTGTGTCACCGTTAACCACTCCCCCTGATCTCCCTGTGTCACCGTTAACCACTCCCCCCGATCTCCCTGTGTCACCGTTAACCACTCCCCGATCTCCCTGTGTCACCGTTAACCATTCCCCCCGATCTCCTTGTGTCACCGTTAACCACTCCCCGATCTCCCTGTGTCACCGCTAACCATTCCCCCCCGATCTCCCTGTGTCACCGTTAACCACTCCCCCGATCTCCCTGTGTCACCGTTAACCATTCCCCCCGATCTCCCTGTGTCACTGTTAACCACTCCCCCGATCTCCCTGTGTCACCGTTAACCACTCCCCCGATCTCCCTGTGTCACCGTTAACCATTCCCCCCGATCTCCTTGTGTCACCGTTAACCACTCCCCCGATCTCCCTGTGTCACCGTTAACCACTCCCCGATCTCCCTGTGTCACCGTTAACCACTCCCCCGATCTCCCTGTGTCACCGTTAACCACTCCCCCGATCTCCCTGTGTCACCGTTAACCACTCCCCGATCTCCCTGTGTCACCGTTAAACACTCCCCCTGATCTCCCTGTGTCACCGCTAAACATTCCCCCCGATCTCCCTGTGTCACCGTTAACCACTCCCCCGATCTCCCTGTGTCACCGTTAACCACTCCCCGATCTCCCTGTGTCACCGCTAACCATTCCCCCCGATCTCCCTGTGTCACCGTTAACCACTCCCCCGATCTCCCTGTGTCACCGTTAACCACTCCCCCGATCTCCCTGTGTCACCGTTAACCACTCCCCCCGATCTCCCTGTGTCACCGTTAACCACTCTCGCCGATCTCCCTGTGTCACCGTTAACCACTCCCCCCCGATCTCCCTGTGTCACCGTTAACCACTCCCCCTGATCTCCCTGTGTCACCGTTAACCACTCCCCCGATCTCCCTGTGTCACAGTTAACCACTCCCCCTGATCTCCCTGTGTCACCGTTAACCACTCCCCCTGATCTCCCTGTGTCACCATTAACCACTCCCCCTGATCTCTCTGTGTCACCGTTAACCACTCCCCCCGATCTCCCTATGTCACCGTTAACCACTCCCCCGATCTCCCTGTGTCACCGTTAACCACTCCCCCCGATCTCCCTGTGTCACCGTTAACCACTCCCCCGATCTCCCTGTGTCACCGTTAACCACTCCCCCCGATCTCCCTGTGTCACCGTTAACCACTCCCCCTGATCTCACTGTGTCACCGTTAACCACTCCCCCGATCTCCCTGTGTCACCGTTAACCACTACCCCCGATCTCCCTGTGTCACCGTTAACCACTCCCCCCGATCTCCCTGTGTCACCGTTAACCACTCCCCCCGATCTCCCTGTGTCACCGTTAACCACTCCCCTGATCTCCCTGTGTCACCGTTAACCACTCCCCCTGATCTCCCTGTGTCACCGTTAACCACTCCCCCGCTCTCCCTGTGTCACCGTTAACCACTCCCCCGCTCTCCCTGTGTCACCGTTAACCACTCCCCCGATCTCCCTGTGTCACCGTTAACCACTCCCCTGATCTCCCTGTGTCACCGTTAACCACTCCCCCCGATCTCCCTGTGTCACCGTTAACCACTCCCCCGATCTCCGTGTCACCGTTAACCATTCCCCCTGATCTCCCCGTGTCACTGTTACCCCCTGATCTCCCTGTGTCACTTAACCACTCCCCCTGATCTCCCTGTGTCACCGTTAACCACTCCCCCTGATCTCCCCGTGTCACTGTTACCACTCCCCCTGATCTCCCTGTGTCACCGTTAACCACTCCCCCCGATCTCCCTGTGTCACCGTTAACCACTCCCCCCGCTCTCCCTGTGTCACCGTTAACCACTCCCCCTGATCTCCGTGTCACCGTTAACCACTCCCCCTGATCTCCCTGTGTCACCGTTAACCACTCCCCCTGATCTCCCTGTGTCACCGTTAAACCACTCCCCCCGATCTCCCTGTGTCACCGTTAACCACTCCCCCGATCTCCCAGTGTCACCGTTAACCACTCCCCCCCCGATCTCCCTGTGTCACCGTTAACCACTCCCCCGATCTCCCTGTGTCACCGTTAACCACTCCCCCCGCTCTCCCTGTGTCACCGTTAACCACTCCCCCGGATCTCCCTGTGTCACCGTTAACCACTCCCCCTGATCTCCCTGTGTCACCGTTAACCACTCCCCCGATCTCCCTGTGTCACCGTTAACCACTCCCCCCGGATCTCCCTGTGTCACCGTTAACCACTCCCCCGATCTCCCTGTGTCACCGTTAACCACTCCCCCCGATCTCCCTGTGTCACCGGTTCCCCCCGATCTCCCTGTGTCACCGGTTCCCCCCGATCTCCCTGTGTCACCGTTAACCACTCCCCCCGATCTCCCTGTGTCACCGGTTCCCCCCGATCTCCCTGTGTCACCGTTAACCACTCCCCCGATCTCCCTGTGTCACCGTTAACCACTCCCCCCCCGATCTCCCTGTGTCACCGTTAACCACTCCCCCGATCTCCCTGTGTCACCGTTAACCACTCCCCCGATCTCCCTGTGTCACCGTTAACCACTCCCCCCGATCTCCCTGTGTCACCGTTAACCACTCCCCCGATCTCCCTGTGTCACCGCTAACCATTCCCCCCAATCTCCCTGTGTCACCGTTAACCACTCCCCCTGATCTCCCTGTGTCACCGTTAACCACTCCCCCGATCTCCCTGTGTCACCGTTAACCACTCCCCCCGATCTCCCTGTGTCACCGGTTCCCCCCGATCTCCCTGTGTCACCGTTAACCACTCCCCCCCGATCTCCCTGTGTCACCGTTAACCACTCCCCCTGATCTCCCTGTGTCACCGGTTCCCCCCGATCTCCCTGTGTCACCGTTAACCACTCCCCCGATCTCCCTGTGTCACCGTTAACCACTCCCCCGATCTCCGTGTCACCGTTAACCATTCCCCCTGATCTCCCCGTGTCACTGTTACCACTCCCCCTGATCTCCCTGTGTCACCGTTAACCACTCCCCCCGATCTCCCTGTGTCACCGTTAACCACTCCCCCCCGCTCTCCCTGTGTCACCGTTAACCACTCCCCCCGATCTCCCTGTGTCACCGTTAACCACTCCCCCGATCACCCTGTGTCACCGTTAACCACTCCCCCGATCTCCCTGTGTCACCGTTAACCACTCCCCCTGATCTCCGTGTCACCGTTAACCACTCCCCCCGATCTCCCTGTGTCACCGTTAACCACTCCCCCCCGATCTCCCTGTGTCACCGTTAACCACTCCCCCCGATCTCCCTGTGTCACCGTTAACCACTCCCCCCCGATCTCCCTGTGTCACCGTTAACCACTCCCCAGATCTCCCTGTGTCACCGTTAACCACTCCCCCGATCTCCCTGTGTCACCGTTAACCACTCCCCCCCGATCTCCCTGTGTCACCGTTAACCACTCCCCCGATCTCCCTGTGTCACCGTTAACCACTCCCCCCGATCTCCCTGTGTCACCGTTAACCACTCCCCCTGATCTCACTGTGTCACCGTTAACCACTCCCCCGATCTCCCTGTGTCACCGTTAACCACTACCCCCGATCTCCCTGTGTCACCGTTAACCACTCCCCCCGATCTCCCTGTGTCACCGTTAACCACTCCCCCCGATCTCCCTGTATCACCGTTAACCACTCCCCTGATCTCCCTGTGTCACCGTTAACCACTCCCCCGATCTCCCTGTGTCACCGTTAACCACTCCCCCGCTCTCCCTGTGTCACCGTTAACCACTCCCCCGATCTCCCTGTGTCACCGTTAACCACTCCCCTGATCTCCCTGTGTCACCGTTAACCACTCCCCCCGATCTCCCTGTGTCACCGTTAACCACTCCCCCGATCTCCGTGTCACCGTTAACCACTCCCCCTGATCTCCCCATGTCACTGTTACCCCCTGATCTCCCTGTGTCACTTAACCACTCCCCCTGATCTCCCTGTGTCACCGTTAACCACTCCCCCTGATCTCCCCGTGTCACTGTTACCACTCCCCCCCCGATCTCCCTGTGTCACCGTTAACCACTCCCCCGATCTCCCTGTGTCACCGTTAACCACTCCCCCTGATCTCCCTGTGTCACCGCTAACCATTCCCCCCGATCTCCCTGTGTCACCGTTAACCACTCCCCCCGCTCTCCCTGTGTCACCGTTAACCACTCCCCCGGATCTCCCTGTGTCACCGTTAACCACTCCCCCTGATCTCCCTGTGTCACCGTTAACCACTCCCCCGATCTCCCTGTGTCACCGTTAACCACTCCCCCCGGATCTCCCTGTGTCACCGTTAACCACTCCCCCGATCTCCCTGTGTCACCGTTAACCACTCCCCCCGATCTCCCTGTGTCACCGGTTCCCCCCGATCTCCCTGTGTCACCGTTAACCACTCCCCCGATCTCCCTGTGTCACCGTTAACCACTCCCCCCCCGATCTCCCTGTGTCACCGTTAACCACTCCCCCGATCTCCCTGTGTCACCGTTAACCACTCCCCCGCTCTCCCTGTGTCACCGTTAACCACTCCCCCGATCTCCCTGTGTCACCGTTAACCACTCCCCCCGATCTCCCTGTGTCACCGTTAACCACTCCCCCGATCTCCCTGTGTCACCGTTAACCACTCCCCCGATCTCCCTGTGTCACCGTTAACCACTCCCCCTGATCTCCCTGTGTCACCGTTAACCACTCCCCCGATCTCCCTGTGTCACCGTTAACCACTCCCCCCGATCTCCCTGTGTCACCGGTTCCCCCCGATCTCCCTGTGTCACCGTTAACCACTCCCCCCCGATCTCCCTGTGTCACCGTTAACCACTCCCCCTGATCTCCCTGTGTCACCGGTTCCCCCCGATCTCCCTGTGTCACCGTTAACCACTCCCCCGATCTCCCTGTGTCACCGTTAACCACTCCCCCGATCTCCGTGTCACCGTTAACCATTCCCCCTGATCTCCCTGTGTCACCGTTAACCACTCCCCCGATCACCCTGTGTCACCGTTAACCACTCCCCCGATCTCCCTGTGTCACCGTTAACCACTCCCCCTGATCTCCGTGTCACCGTTAACCACTCCCCCCGATCTCCCTGTGTCACCGTTAACCACTCCCCCCCCCGATCTCCCTGTGTCACCGTTAACCACTCCCCCCCGATCTCCCTGTGTCACCGTTAACCACTCCCCAGATCTCCCTGTGTCACCGTTAACCACTCCCCCGATCTCCCTGTGTCACCGTTAACCACTCCCCCCGGATCTCCCTGTGTCACCGTTAACCACTCCCCCCGACCTCCGTGTCACCGTTAACCACTCCCCCTGATCTCCCTGTGTCACCGTTAACCACTCTCCCCGATCTCCCTGTGTCACCGTTAACCACTCCCCTGATCTCCCTGTGTCACCGTTAACCACTCCCCCGATCTCCCTGTGTCACCGTTAACCACTCCCCCTGATCTCCCTGTGTCACCGTTAACCACTCCCCCCCGATCTCCCTGTGTCACCGTTAACCACTCCCCCTGAACTACCTGTGTCACCGTTAACCACTCCCCCCGATCTCCCTGTGTCACCGTTAACCACTCCCCCTGATCTCCCTGTGTCACCGTTAACCACTCCCCCGATCTCCCTGTGTCACCGTTAACCACTCCCCCGATCTCCCTGTGTCACCGTTAACCACTCCCCCCGATCTCCCTGTGTCACCGTTAACCACTCTCGCCGATCTCCCTGTGTCACCGTTAACCACTCCCCCCCGATCTCCCTGTGTCACCGTTAACCACTCCCCCTGATCTCCCTGTGTCACCGTTAACCACTCCCCCGATCTCCCTGTGTCACAGTTAACCACTTCCCCTGATCTCCCTGTGTCACCGTTAACCACTCCCCCTGATCTCCCTGTGTCACCATTAACCACTCCCCCTGATCTCCCTGTGTCACCGTTAACCACTCCCCCCGATCTCCCTGTGTCACCGTTAACCACTCCCCCGATCTCCCTGTGTCACCGTTAACCACTCCCCCCCGATCTCCCTGTGTCACCGTTAACCACTCCCCCGATCTCCCTGTGTCACCGTTAACCACTCCCCCCGATCTCCCTGTGTCACCGTTAACCACTCCCCCTGATCTCACTGTGTCACCGTTAACCACTCCCCCGATCTCCCTGTGTCACCGTTAACCACTACCCCCGATCTCCCTGTGTCACCGTTAACCACTCCCCCCGATCTCCCTGTGTCACCGTTAACCACTCCCCCCGATCTCCCTGTGTCACCGTTAACCACTCCCCTGATCTCCCTGTGTCACCGTTAACCACTCCCCCTGATCTCCCTGTGTCACCGTTAACCACTCCCCCGCTCTCCCTGTGTCACCGTTAACCACTCCCCCGCTCTCCCTGTGTCACCGTTAACCACTCCCCCGATCTCCCTGTGTCACCGTTAACCACTCCCCCGATCTCCCTGTGTCACCGTTAACCACTCCCCTGATCTCCCTGTGTCACCGTTAACCACTCCCCCCGATCTCCCTGTGTCACCGTTAACCACTCCCCCGATCTCCGTGTCACCGTTAACCATTCCCCCTGATCTCCCCGTGTCACTGTTACCCCCTGATCTCCCTGTGTCACTTAACCACTCCCCCTGATCTCCCTGTGTCACCGTTAACCACTCCCCCTGATCTCCCCGTGTCACTGTTACCACTCCCCCTGATCTCCCTGTGTCACCGTTAACCACTCCCCCCGATCTCCCTGTGTCACCGTTAACCACTCCCCCCGCTCTCCCTGTGTCACCGTTAACCACTCCCCCTGATCTCCCTGTGTCACCGTTAACCACTCCCCCTGATCTCCCTGTGTCACCGTTAACCACTCCCCCTGATCTCCCTGTGTCACCGTTAACCACTCCCCCTGAACTCCCTGTGTCACCGTTAAACCACTCCCCCCGATCTCCCTGTGTCACCGTTAACCACTCCCCCGATCTCCCAGTGTCACCGTTAACCACTCCCCCCCCGATCTCCCTGTGTCACCGTTAACCACTCCCCCGATCTCCCTGTGTCACCGTTAACCACTCCCCCCGCTCTCCCTGTGTCACCGTTAACCACTCCCCCGGATCTCCCTGTGTCACCGTTAACCACTCCCCCTGATCTCCCTGTGTCACCGTTAACCACTCCCCCGATCTCCCTGTGTCACCGTTAACCACTCCCCCCGGATCTCCCTGTGTCACCGTTAACCACTCCCCCGATCTCCCTGTGTCACCGTTAACCACTCCCCCCGATCTCCCTGTGTCACCGGTTCCCCCCGATCTCCCTGTGTCACCGGTTCCCCCCGATCTCCCTGTGTCACCGTTAACCACTCCCCCCGATCTCCCTGTGTCACCGTTAACCACTCCCCCCGATCTCCCTGTGTCACCGTTAACCACTCCCCCGATCTCCCTGTGTCACCGTTAACCACTCCCCCCCGATCTCCCTGTGTCACCGTTAACCACTCCCCCGATCTCCCTGTGTCACCGTTAACCACTCCCCCCGATCTCCCTGTGTCACCGTTAACCACTCCCCCTGATCTCACTGTGTCACCGTTAACCACTCCCCCGATCTCCCTGTGTCACCGTTAACCACTACCCCCGATCTCCCTGTGTCACCGTTAACCACTCCCCCCGATCTCCCTGTGTCACCGTTAACCACTCCCCCCGATCTCCCTGTGTCACCGTTAACCACTCCCCTGATCTCCCTGTGTCACCGTTAACCACTCCCCCTGATCTCCCTGTGTCACCGTTAACCACTCCCCCGCTCTCCCTGTGTCACCGTTAACCACTCCCCCGCTCTCCCTGTGTCACCGTTAACCACTCCCCCGATCTCCCTGTGTCACCGTTAACCACTCCCCCGATCTCCCTGTGTCACCGTTAACCACTCCCCTGATCTCCCTGTGTCACCGTTAACCACTCCCCCCGATCTCCCTGTGTCACCGTTAACCACTCCCCCGATCTCCGTGTCACCGTTAACCATTCCCCCTGATCTCCCCGTGTCACTGTTACCCCCTGATCTCCCTGTGTCACTTAACCACTCCCCCTGATCTCCCTGTGTCACCGTTAACCACTCCCCCTGATCTCCCCGTGTCACTGTTACCACTCCCCCTGATCTCCCTGTGTCACCGTTAACCACTCCCCCCGATCTCCCTGTGTCACCGTTAACCACTCCCCCCGCTCTCCCTGTGTCACCGTTAACCACTCCCCCTGATCTCCCTGTGTCACCGTTAACCACTCCCCCTGATCTCCCTGTGTCACCGTTAACCACTCCCCCTGATCTCCCTGTGTCACCGTTAACCACTCCCCCTGAACTCCCTGTGTCACCGTTAAACCACTCCCCCCGATCTCCCTGTGTCACCGTTAACCACTCCCCCGATCTCCCAGTGTCACCGTTAACCACTCCCCCCCCGATCTCCCTGTGTCACCGTTAACCACTCCCCCGATCTCCCTGTGTCACCGTTAACCACTCCCCCCGCTCTCCCTGTGTCACCGTTAACCACTCCCCCGGATCTCCCTGTGTCACCGTTAACCACTCCCCCTGATCTCCCTGTGTCACCGTTAACCACTCCCCCGATCTCCCTGTGTCACCGTTAACCACTCCCCCCGGATCTCCCTGTGTCACCGTTAACCACTCCCCCGATCTCCCTGTGTCACCGTTAACCACTCCCCCCGATCTCCCTGTGTCACCGGTTCCCCCCGATCTCCCTGTGTCACCGTTAACCACTCCCCCGATCTCCCTGTGTCACCGTTAACCACTCCCCCCCCGATCTCCCTGTGTCACCGTTAACCACTCCCCCGATCTCCCTGTGTCACCGTTAACCACTCCCCCGCTCTCCCTGTGTCACCGTTAACCACTCCCCCGATCTCCCTGTGTCACCGTTAACCACTCCCCCCGATCTCCCTGTGTCACCGTTAACCACTCCCCCGATCTCCCTGTGTCACCGTTAACCACTCCCCCCGATCTCCCTGTGTCACCGGTTCCCCCCGATCTCCCTGTGTCACCGTTAACCACTCCCCCCCGATCTCCCTGTGTCACCGTTAACCACTCCCCCTGATCTCCCTGTGTCACCGGTTCCCCCCGATCTCCCTGTGTCACCGTTAACCACTCCCCCGATCTCCCTGTGTCACCGTTAACCACTCCCCCGATCTCCGTGTCACCGTTAACCATTCCCCCTGATCTCCCCGTGTCACTGTTACCACTCCCCCTGATCTCCCTGTGTCACCGTTAACCACTCCCCCCGATCTCCCTGTGTCACCGTTAACCACTCCCCCCCGCTCTCCCTGTGTCACCGTTAACCACTCCCCCCGATCTCCCTGTGTCACCGTTAACCACTCCCCCGATCACCCTGTGTCACCGTTAACCACTCCCCCGATCTCCCTGTGTCACCGTTAACCACTCCCCCTGATCTCCGTGTCACCGTTAACCACTCCCCCCGATCTCCCTGTGTCACCGTTAACCACTCCCCCCCCGATCTCCCTGTGTCACCGTTAACCACTCCCCCCGATCTCCCTGTGTCACCGTTAACCACTCCCCCCCGATCTCCCTGTGTCACCGTTAACCACTCCCCAGATCTCCCTGTGTCACCGTTAACCACTCCCCCGATCTCCCTGTGTCACCGTTAACCACTCCCCCCGGATCTCCCTGTGTCACCGTTAACCACTCCCCCCGACCTCCGTGTCACCGTTAACCACTCCCCCTGATCTCCCTGTGTCACCGTTAACCACTCTCCCCGATCTCCCTGTGTCACCGTTAACCACTCCCCTGATCTCCGTGTCACCGTTAACCACTCCCCCGATCTCCCTGTGTCACCGTTAACCACTCCCCCTGATCTCCGTGTCACCGTTAACCACTCCCCCCCGATCTCCCTGTGTCACCGTTAACCACTCCCCCTGATCTACCTGTGTCACCGTTAACCACTCCCCCCGATCTCCCTGTGTCACCGTTAACCACTCCCCCTGATCTCCCTGTGTCACCGTTAACCACTCCCCCGATCTCCCTGTGTCACCGTTAACCACTCCCCCGCTCTCCCTGTGTCACCGCTAACCACTCCCCCTGATCTCCCTGTGTCACCGTTAACCACTCCCCCTGATCTCCCTGTGTCACCGTTAACCATTCCCCCCGATCTCCCTGTGTCACCGTTAACCACTCCCCCAATCTCCCTGTGTCACCGTTAACCACTCCCCGATCTCCCTGTGTCACCGCTAACCATTCCCCCCGATCTCCCTGTGTCACCGTTAACCACTCCCCCGATCTCCCTGTGTCACCGTTAACCACTCCCCGATCTCCCTGTGTCACCGCTAACCATTCCCCCCCGATCTCCCTGTGTCACCGTTAACCATTCCCCCCGATCTCCCTGTGTCACCGTTAACCACTCCCCCGATCTCCCTGTGTCACCGTTAACCACTCCCCCGATCTCCTTGTGTCACCGTTAACCACTCCCCCGATCTCCCTGTGTCACCGTTAACCACTCCCCGATCTCCCTGTGTCACCGTTAACCACTCCCCCGATCTCCCTGTGTCACCGTTAACCACTCCCCCGATCTCCCTGTGTCACCGTTAACCACTCCCCGATCTCCCTGTGTCACCGTTAACCATTCCCCCCGATCTCCTTGTGTCACCGTTAACCACTCCCCCGATCTCCCTGTGTCACCGTTAACCACTCCCCGATCTCCCTGTGTCACCGTTAACCACTCCCCCGATCTCCCTGTGTCACCGTTAACCACTCCCCCGATCTCCCTGTGTCACCGTTAACCACTCCCCGATCTCCCTGTGTCACCGTTAAACACTCCCCCTGATCTCCCTGTGTCACCGCTAAACATTCCCCCCGATCTCCCTGTGTCACCGTTAACCACTCCCCCGATCTCCCTGTGTCACCGTTAACCACTCCCCCGATCTCCCTGTGTCACCGTTAACCACTCCCCCGATCTCCCTGTGTCACCGTTAACCACTCCCCCCGATCTCCCTGTGTCACCGTTAACCACTCCCCGATCTCCCTGTGTCACCGCTAACCATTCCCCCCCGATCTCCCTGTGTCACCGTTAACCACTCCCCCGATCTCCCTGTGTCACCGTTAACCATTCCCCCCGATCTCCCTGTGTCACCGTTAACCACTCCCCCGATCTCCCTGTGTCACCGTTAACCACTCCCCCGATCTCCCTGTGTCACCGTTAACCATTCCCCCCGATCTCCTTGTGTCACCGTTAACCACTCCCCCGATCTCCCTGTGTCACCGTTAACCACTCCCCCGATCTCCCTGTGTCACCGTTAACCACTCCCCGATCTCCCTGTGTCACCGTTAAACACTCCCCCTGATCTCCCTGTGTCACCGCTAAACATTCCCCCCGATCTCCCTGTGTCACCGTTAACCACTCCCCCGATCTCCCTGTGTCACCGCTAACCATTCCCCCCGATCTCCCTGTGTCACCGTTAACCACTCCCCCGATCTCCCTGTGTCACCGTTAACCACTCCCCCGATCTCCCTGTGTCACCGTTAACCACTCCCCCCGATCTCCCTGTGTCACCGTTAACCACTCTCGCCGATCTCCCTGTGTCACCGTTAACCACTCCCCCCCGATCTCCCTGTGTCACCGTTAACCACTCCCCCTGATCTCCCTGTGTCACCGTTAACCACTCCCCCGATCTCCATGTGTCACAGTTAACCACTTCCCCTGATCTCCCTGTGTCACCGTTAACCACTCCCCCTGATCTCCCTGTGTCACCATTAACCACTCCCCCTGATCTCCCTGTGTCACCGTTAACCACTCCCCCCGATCTCCCTGTGTCACCGTTAACCACTCCCCCGATCTCCCTGTGTCACCGTTAACCACTCCCCCCCGATCTCCCTGTGTCACCGTTAACCACTCCCCCGATCTCCCTGTGTCACCGTTAACCACTCCCCCCGATCTCCCTGTGTCACCGTTAACCACTCCCCCTGATCTCACTGTGTCACCGTTAACCACTCCCCCGATCTCCCTGTGTCACCGTTAACCACTACCCCCGATCTCCCTGTGTCACCGTTAACCACTCCCCCCGATCTCCCTGTGTCACCGTTAACCACTCCCCCCGATCTCCCTGTGTCACCGTTAACCACTCCCCTGATCTCCCTGTGTCACCGTTAACCACTCCCCCTGATCTCCCTGTGTCACCGTTAACCACTCCCCCGCTCTCCCTGTGTCACCGTTAACCACTCCCCCGCTCTCCCTGTGTCACCGTTAACCACTCCCCCGATCTCCCTGTGTCACCGTTAACCACTCCCCCGATCTCCCTGTGTCACCGTTAACCACTCCCCTGATCTCCCTGTGTCACCGTTAACCACTCCCCCCGATCTCCCTGTGTCACCGTTAACCACTCCCCCGATCTCCGTGTCACCGTTAACCATTCCCCCTGATCTCCCCGTGTCACTGTTACCCCCTGATCTCCCTGTGTCACTTAACCACTCCCCCTGATCTCCCTGTGTCACCGTTAACCACTCCCCCTGATCTCCCCGTGTCACTGTTACCACTCCCCCTGATCTCCCTGTGTCACCGTTAACCACTCCCCCCGATCTCCCTGTGTCACCGTTAACCACTCCCCCCGCTCTCCCTGTGTCACCGTTAACCACTCCCCCTGATCTCCCTGTGTCACCGTTAACCACTCCCCCTGATCTCCCTGTGTCACCGTTAACCACTCCCCCTGATCTCCCTGTGTCACCGTTAACCACTCCCCCTGAACTCCCTGTGTCACCGTTAAACCACTCCCCCCGATCTCCCTGTGTCACCGTTAACCACTCCCCCGATCTCCCAGTGTCACCGTTAACCACTCCCCCCCCGATCTCCCTGTGTCACCGTTAACCACTCCCCCGATCTCCCTGTGTCACCGTTAACCACTCCCCCCGCTCTCCCTGTGTCACCGTTAACCACTCCCCCGGATCTCCCTGTGTCACCGTTAACCACTCCCCCTGATCTCCCTGTGTCACCGTTAACCACTCCCCCGATCTCCCTGTGTCACCGTTAACCACTCCCCCCGGATCTCCCTGTGTCACCGTTAACCACTCCCCCGATCTCCCTGTGTCACCGTTAACCACTCCCCCCGATCTCCCTGTGTCACCGGTTCCCCCCGATCTCCCTGTGTCACCGGTTCCCCCCGATCTCCCTGTGTCACCGTTAACCACTCCCCCCGATCTCCCTGTGTCACCGGTTCCCCCCGATCTCCCTGTGTCACCGTTAACCACTCCCCCGATCTCCCTGTGTCACCGTTAACCACTCCCCCCCCGATCTCCCTGTGTCACCGTTAACCACTCCCCCGATCTCCCTGTGTCACCGTTAACCACTCCCCCGCTCTCCCTGTGTCACCGTTAACCACTCCCCCGATCTCCCTGTGTCACCGTTAACCACTCCCCCCGATCTCCCTGTGTCACCGTTAACCACTCCCCCGATCTCCCTGTGTCACCGTTAACCACTCCCCCCGATCTCCCTGTGTCACCGGTTCCCCCCGATCTCCCTGTGTCACCGTTAACCACTCCCCCCCGATCTCCCTGTGTCACCGTTAACCACTCCCCCTGATCTCCCTGTGTCACCGGTTCCCCCCGATCTCCCTGTGTCACCGTTAACCACTCCCCCGATCTCCCTGTGTCACCGTTAACCACTCCCCCGATCTCCGTGTCACCGTTAACCATTCCCCCTGATCTCCCCGTGTCACTGTTACCACTCCCCCTGATCTCCCTGTGTCACCGTTAACCACTCCCCCCGATCTCCCTGTGTCACCGTTAACCACTCCCCCCCGCTCTCCCTGTGTCACCGTTAACCACTCCCCCCGATCTCCCTGTGTCACCGTTAACCACTCCCCCGATCACCCTGTGTCACCGTTAACCACTCCCCCGATCTCCCTGTGTCACCGTTAACCACTCCCCCTGATCTCCGTGTCACCGTTAACCACTCCCCCGATCTCCCTGTGTCACCGTTAACCACTCCCCCCCCGATCTCCCTGTGTCACCGTTAACCACTCCCCCCGATCTCCCTGTGTCACCGTTAACCACTCCCCCCCGATCTCCCTGTGTCACCGTTAACCACTCCCCAGATCTCCCTGTGTCACCGTTAACCACTCCCCCGATCTCCCTGTGTCACCGTTAACCACTCCCCCCGGATCTCCCTGTGTCACCGTTAACCACTCCCCCCGACCTCCGTGTCACCGTTAACCACTCCCCCTGATCTCCCTGTGTCACCGTTAACCACTCTCCCCGATCTCCCTGTGTCACCGTTAACCACTCCCCTGATCTCCGTGTCACCGTTAACCACTCCCCCGATCTCCCTGTGTCACCGTTAACCACTCCCCCTGATCTCCGTGTCACCGTTAACCACTCCCCCCCGATCTCCCTGTGTCACCGTTAACCACTCCCCCTGATCTACCTGTGTCACCGTTAACCACTCCCCCCGATCTCCCTGTGTCACCGTTAACCACTCCCCCTGATCTCCCTGTGTCACCGTTAACCACTCCCCCGATCTCCCTGTGTCACCGTTAACCACTCCCCCGCTCTCCCTGTGTCACCGCTAACCACTCCCCCTGATCTCCCTGTGTCACCGTTAACCACTCCCCCTGATCTCCCTGTGTCACCGTTAACCACTCCCCCCGATCTCCCTGTGTCACCGTTAACCACTCCCCGATCTCCCTGTGTCACCGTTAACCATTCCCCCCGATCTCCCTGTGTCACCGTTAACCACTCCCCCGATCTCCCTGTGTCACCGTTAACCACTCCCCGATCTCCCTGTGTCACCGCTAACCATTCCCCCCGATCTCCCTGTGTCACCGTTAACCACTCCCCCGATCTCCCTGTGTCACCGTTAACCACTCCCCGATCTCCCTGTGTCACCGCTAACCATTCCCCCCCGATCTCCCTGTGTCACCGTTAACCATTCCCCCCGATCTCCCTGTGTCACCGTTAACCACTCCCCCGATCTCCCTGTGTCACCGTTAACCACTCCCCCGATCTCCTTGTGTCACCGTTAACCACTCCCCCGATCTCCCTGTGTCACCGTTAACCACTCCCCGATCTCCCTGTGTCACCGTTAACCACTCCCCCGATCTCCCTGTGTCACCGTTAACCACTCCCCCGATCTCCCTGTGTCACCGTTAACCACTCCCCGATCTCCCTGTGTCACCGTTAACCATTCCCCCCGATCTCCTTGTGTCACCGTTAACCACTCCCCCGATCTCCCTGTGTCACCGTTAACCACTCCCCGATCTCCCTGTGTCACCGTTAACCACTCCCCCGATCTCCCTGTGTCACCGTTAACCACTCCCCCGATCTCCCTGTGTCACCGTTAACCACTCCCCGATCTCCCTGTGTCACCGTTAAACACTCCCCCTGATCTCCCTGTGTCACCGCTAAACATTCCCCCCGATCTCCCTGTGTCACCGTTAACCACTCCCCCGATCTCCCTGTGTCACCGTTAACCACTCCCTGATCTCCCTGTGTCACCGCTAACCATTCCCCCCGATCTCCCTGTGTCACCGTTAACCACTCCCCCGATCTCCCTGTGTCACCGTTAACCACTCCCCCGATCTCCCTGTGTCACCGTTAACCACTCCCCCCGATCTCCCTGTGTCACCGTTAACCACTCTCGCCGATCTCCCTGTGTCACCGTTAACCACTCCCCCCCGATCTCCCTGTGTCACCGTTAACCACTCCCCCTGATCTCCCTGTGTCACCGTTAACCACTCCCCCGATCTCCCTGTGTCACAGTTAACCACTCCCCCTGATCTCCCTGTGTCACCGTTAACCACTCCCCCTGATCTCCCTGTGTCACCATTAACCACTCCCCCTGATCTCCCTGTGTCACCGTTAACCACTCCCCCCGATCTCCCTGTGTCACCGTTAACCACTCCCCCGATCTCCCTGTGTCACCGTTAACCACTCCCCCCCGATCTCCCTGTGTCACCGTTAACCACTCCCCCGATCTCCCTGTGTCACCGTTAACCACTCCCCCCGATCTCCCTGTGTCACCGTTAACCACTCCCCCTGATCTCACTGTGTCACCGTTAACCACTCCCCCGATCTCCCTGTGTCACCGTTAACCACTACCCCCGATCTCCCTGTGTCACCGTTAACCACTCCCCCCGATCTCCCTGTGTCACCGTTAACCACTCCCCCCGATCTCCCTGTGTCACCGTTAACCACTCCCCTGATCTCCCTGTGTCACCGTTAACCACTCCCCCTGATCTCCCTGTGTCACCGTTAACCACTCCCCCGCTCTCCCTGTGTCACCGTTAACCACTCCCCCGCTCTCCCTGTGTCACCGTTAACCACTCCCCCGATCTCCCTGTGTCACCGTTAACCACTCCCCCGATCTCCCTGTGTCACCGTTAACCACTCCCCTGATCTCCCTGTGTCACCGTTAACCACTCCCCCGATCTCCCTGTGTCACCGTTAACCACTCCCCCAATCTCCGTGTCACCGTTAACCATTCCCCCTGATCTCCCCGTGTCACTGTTACCCCCTGATCTCCCTGTGTCACTTAACCACTCCCCCTGATCTCCCCGTGTCACCGTTAACCACTCCCCCTGATCTCCCCGTGTCACTGTTACCACTCCCCCTGATCTCCCTGTGTCACCGTTAACCACTCCCCCCGATCTCCCTGTGTCACCGTTAACCACTCCCCCCGCTCTCCCTGTGTCACCGTTAACCACTCCCCCTGATCTCCCTGTGTCACCGTTAACCACTCCCCCTGATCTCCCTGTGTCACCGTTAACCACTCCCCCTGATCTCCCTGTGTCACCGTTAACCACTCCCCCTGATCTCCCTGTGTCACCGTTAAACCACTCCCCCCGATCTCCCTGTGTCACCGTTAACCACTCCCCCGATCTCCCAGTGTCACCGTTAACCACTCCCCCCCCGATCTCCCTGTGTCACCGTTAACCACTCCCCCGATCTCCCTGTGTCACCGTTAACCACTCCCCCCGCTCTCCCTGTGTCACCGTTAACCACTCCCCCAGATCTCCCTGTGTCACCGTTAACCACTCCCCCTGATCTCCCTGTGTCACCGTTAACCACTCCCCCGATCTCCCTGTGTCACCGTTAACCACTCCCCCCGGATCTCCCTGTGTCACCGTTAACCACTCCCCCGATCTCCCTGTGTCACCGTTAACCACTCCCCCCGATCTCCCTGTGTCACCGGTTCCCCCCGATCTCCCTGTGTCACCGGTTCCCCCCGATCTCCCTGTGTCACCGTTAACCACTCCCCCCGATCTCCCTGTGTCACCGGTTCCCCCCGATCTCCCTGTGTCACCGTTAACCACTCCCCCGATCTCCCTGTGTCACCGTTAACCACTCCCCCCCCGATCTCCCTGTGTCACCGTTAACCACTCCCCCGATCTCCCTGTGTCACCGTTAACCACTCCCCCGCTCTCCCTGTGTCACCGTTAACCACTCCCCCGATCTCCCTGTGTCACCGTTAACCACTCCCCCCGATCTCCCTGTGTCACCGTTAACCACTCCCCCGATCTCCCTGTGTCACCGTTAACCACTCCCCCGATCTCCCTGTGTCACCGCTAACCATTCCCCCCAATCTCCCTGTGTCACCGTTAACCACTCCCCCTGATCTCCCTGTGTCACCGTTAACCACTCCCCCGATCTCCCTGTGTCACCGTTAACCACTCCCCCCGATCTCCCTGTGTCACCGGTTCCCCCCGATCTCCCTGTGTCACCGTTAACCACTCCCCCCCGATCTCCCTGTGTCACCGTTAACCACTCCCCCTGATCTCCCTGTGTCACCGGTTCCCCCCGATCTCCCTGTGTCACCGTTAACCACTCCCCCGATCTCCGTGTCACCGTTAACCATTCCCCCTGATCTCCCCGTGTCACTGTTACCACTCCCCCTGATCTCCCTGTGTCACCGTTAACCACTCCCCCCGATCTCCCTGTGTCACCGTTAACCACTCCCCCCCGCTCTCCCTGTGTCACCGTTAACCACTCCCCCCGATCTCCCTGTGTCACCGTTAACCACTCCCCCGATCACCCTGTGTCACCGTTAACCACTCCCCCGATCTCCCTGTGTCACCGTTAACCACTCCCCCTGATCTCCGTGTCACCGTTAACCACTCCCCCCGATCTCCCTGTGTCACCGTTAACCACTCCCCCCCCGATCTCCCTGTATCACCGTTAACCACTCCCCCCGGATCTCCCTGTGTCACCGTTAACCACTCCCCCCGACCTCCGTGTCACCGTTAACCACTCCCCCTGATCTCCCTGTGTCACCGTTAACCACTCTCCCCGATCTCCCTGTGTCACCGTTAACCACTCCCCTGATCTCCCTGTGTCACCGTTAACCACTCCCCCGATCTCCCTGTGTCACCGTTAACCACTCCCCCTGATCTCCGTGTCACCGTTAACCACTCCCCCCCGATCTCCCTGTGTCACCGTTAACCACTCCCCCTGATCTCCCTGTGTCACCGTTAACCACTCCCCCGATCTCCCTGTGTCACCGTTAACCACTCCCCCGCTCTCCCTGTGTCACCGCTAACCACTCCCCCTGATCTCCCTGTGTCACCGTTAACCACTCCCCCTGATCTCCCTGTGTCACCGTTAACCACTCCCCCCGATCTCCCTGTGTCACCGTTAACCACTCCCCGATCTCCCTGTGTCACCGTTAACCATTCCCCCCGATCTCCCTGTGTCACCGTTAACCACTCCCCCGATCTCCCTGTGTCACCGTTAACCACTCCCCGATCTCCCTGTGTCACCGCTAACCATTCCCCCCGATCTCCCTGTGTCACCGTTAACCACTCCCCCGATCTCCCTGTGTCACCGTTAACCACTCCCCGATCTCCCTGTGTCACCGCTAACCATTCCCCCCCGATCTCCCTGTGTCACCGTTAACCATTCCCCCCGATCTCCCTGTGTCACCGTTAACCACTCCCCCGATCTCCCTGTGTCACCGTTAACCACTCCCCCGATCTCCCTGTGTCACCGTTAACCATTCCCCCCGATCTCCTTGTGTCACCGTTAACCACTCCCCCGATCTCCCTGTGTCACCGTTAACCACTCCCCGATCTCCCTGTGTCACCGTTAACCACTCCCCCGATCTCCCTGTGTCACCGTTAACCACTCCCCCGATCTCCCTGTGTCACCGTTAACCACTCCCCGATCTCCCTGTGTCACCGCTAAACATTCCCCCCGATCTCCCTGTGTCACCGTTAACCACTCCCCCGATCTCCCTGTGTCACCGTTAACCACTCCCCCCGATCTCCCTGTGTCACCGTTAACCACTCCCCGATCTCCCTGTGTCACCGTTAACCACTCCCCCCGATCTCCCTATGTCACCGTTAACCACTCCCCCGATCTCCCTGTGTCACCGTTAACCACTCCCCCCCGATCTCCCTGTGTCACCGTTAACCACTCCCCCGATCTCCCTGTGTCACCGTTAACCACTCCCCCCGATCTCCTTGTGTCACCGTTAACCACTCCCCCGATCTCCCTGTGTCACCGTTAACCACTCCCCGATCTCCCTGTGTCACCGTTAACCACTCCCCCGATCTCCCTGTGTCACCGTTAACCACTCCCCCGATCTCCCTGTGTCACCGTTAACCACTCCCCGATCTCCCTGTGTCACCGTTAACCATTCCCCCCGATCTCCTTGTGTCACCGTTAACCACTCCCCCGATCTCCCTGTGTCACCGTTAACCACTCCCCGATCTCCCTGTGTCACCGTTAACCACTCCCCCGATCTCCCTGTGTCACCGTTAACCACTCCCCCGATCTCCCTGTGTCACCGTTAACCACTCCCCGATCTCCCTGTGTCACCGTTAAACACTCCCCCTGATCTCCCTGTGTCACCGCTAAACATTCCCCCCGATCTCCCTGTGTCACCGTTAACCACTCCCCCGATCTCCCTGTGTCACCGTTAACCACTCCCTGATCTCCCTGTGTCACCGCTAACCATTCCCCCCGATCTCCCTGTGTCACCGTTAACCACTCCCCCGATCTCCCTGTGTCACCGTTAACCACTCCCCCGATCTCCCTGTGTCACCGTTAACCACTCCCCCCGATCTCCCTGTGTCACCGTTAACCACTCTCGCCGATCTCCCTGTGTCACCGTTAACCACTCCCCCCCGATCTCCCTGTGTCACCGTTAACCACTCCCCCTGATCTCCCTGTGTCACCGTTAACCACTCCCCCGATCTCCCTGTGTCACAGTTAACCACTCCCCCTGATCTCCCTGTGTCACCGTTAACCACTCCCCCTGATCTCCCTGTGTCACCATTAACCACTCCCCCTGATCTCCCTGTGTCACCGTTAACCACTCCCCCCGATCTCCCTGTGTCACCGTTAACCACTCCCCCGATCTCCCTGTGTCACCGTTAACCACTCCCCCCCGATCTCCCTGTGTCACCGTTAACCACTCCCCCGATCTCCCTGTGTCACCGTTAACCACTCCCCCCGATCTCCCTGTGTCACCGTTAACCACTCCCCCTGATCTCACTGTGTCACCGTTAACCACTCCCCCGATCTCCCTGTGTCACCGTTAACCACTACCCCCGATCTCCCTGTGTCACCGTTAACCACTCCCCCCGATCTCCCTGTGTCACCGTTAACCACTCCCCCCGATCTCCCTGTGTCACCGTTAACCACTCCCCTGATCTCCCTGTGTCACCGTTAACCACTCCCCCTGATCTCCCTGTGTCACCGTTAACCACTCCCCCGCTCTCCCTGTGTCACCGTTAACCACTCCCCCGCTCTCCCTGTGTCACCGTTAACCACTCCCCCGATCTCCCTGTGTCACCGTTAACCACTCCCCCGATCTCCCTGTGTCACCGTTAACCACTCCCCTGATCTCCCTGTGTCACCGTTAACCACTCCCCCGATCTCCCTGTGTCACCGTTAACCACTCCCCCAATCTCCGTGTCACCGTTAACCATTCCCCCTGATCTCCCCGTGTCACTGTTACCCCCTGATCTCCCTGTGTCACTTAACCACTCCCCCTGATCTCCCCGTGTCACCGTTAACCACTCCCCCTGATCTCCCCGTGTCACTGTTACCACTCCCCCTGATCTCCCTGTGTCACCGTTAACCACTCCCCCCGATCTCCCTGTGTCACCGTTAACCACTCCCCCCGCTCTCCCTGTGTCACCGTTAACCACTCCCCCTGATCTCCCTGTGTCACCGTTAACCACTCCCCCTGATCTCCCTGTGTCACCGTTAACCACTCCCCCTGATCTCCCTGTGTCACCGTTAACCACTCCCCCTGATCTCCCTGTGTCACCGTTAAACCACTCCCCCCGATCTCCCTGTGTCACCGTTAACCACTCCCCCGATCTCCCAGTGTCACCGTTAACCACTCCCCCCCCGATCTCCCTGTGTCACCGTTAACCACTCCCCCGATCTCCCTGTGTCACCGTTAACCACTCCCCCCGCTCTCCCTGTGTCACCGTTAACCACTCCCCCAGATCTCCCTGTGTCACCGTTAACCACTCCCCCTGATCTCCCTGTGTCACCGTTAACCACTCCCCCGATCTCCCTGTGTCACCGTTAACCACTCCCCCCGGATCTCCCTGTGTCACCGTTAACCACTCCCCCGATCTCCCTGTGTCACCGTTAACCACTCCCCCCGATCTCCCTGTGTCACCGGTTCCCCCCGATCTCCCTGTGTCACCGGTTCCCCCCGATCTCCCTGTGTCACCGTTAACCACTCCCCCCGATCTCCCTGTGTCACCGGTTCCCCCCGATCTCCCTGTGTCACCGTTAACCACTCCCCCGATCTCCCTGTGTCACCGTTAACCACTCCCCCCCCGATCTCCCTGTGTCACCGTTAACCACTCCCCCGATCTCCCTGTGTCACCGTTAACCACTCCCCCGCTCTCCCTGTGTCACCGTTAACCACTCCCCCGATCTCCCTGTGTCACCGTTAACCACTCCCCCCGATCTCCCTGTGTCACCGTTAACCACTCCCCCGATCTCCCTGTGTCACCGTTAACCACTCCCCCGATCTCCCTGTGTCACCGCTAACCATTCCCCCCAATCTCCCTGTGTCACCGTTAACCACTCCCCCTGATCTCCCTGTGTCACCGTTAACCACTCCCCCGATCTCCCTGTGTCACCGTTAACCACTCCCCCCGATCTCCCTGTGTCACCGGTTCCCCCCGATCTCCCTGTGTCACCGTTAACCACTCCCCCCCGATCTCCCTGTGTCACCGTTAACCACTCCCCCTGATCTCCCTGTGTCACCGGTTCCCCCCGATCTCCCTGTGTCACCGTTAACCACTCCCCCGATCTCCGTGTCACCGTTAACCATTCCCCCTGATCTCCCCGTGTCACTGTTACCACTCCCCCTGATCTCCCTGTGTCACCGTTAACCACTCCCCCCGATCTCCCTGTGTCACCGTTAACCACTCCCCCCCGCTCTCCCTGTGTCACCGTTAACCACTCCCCCCGATCTCCCTGTGTCACCGTTAACCACTCCCCCGATCACCCTGTGTCACCGTTAACCACTCCCCCGATCTCCCTGTGTCACCGTTAACCACTCCCCCTGATCTCCGTGTCACCGTTAACCACTCCCCCCGATCTCCCTGTGTCACCGTTAACCACTCCCCCCCCGATCTCCCTGTGTCACCGTTAACCACTCCCCCCGATCTCCCTGTGTCACCGTTAACCACTCCCCCCCGATCTCCCTGTGTCACCGTTAACCACTCCCCAGATCTCCCTGTGTCACCGTTAACCACTCCCCCGATCTCCCTGTATCACCGTTAACCACTCCCCCCGGATCTCCCTGTGTCACCGTTAACCACTCCCCCCGACCTCCGTGTCACCGTTAACCACTCCCCCTGATCTCCCTGTGTCACCGTTAACCACTCTCCCCGATCTCCCTGTGTCACCGTTAACCACTCCCCTGATCTCCCTGTGTCACCGTTAACCACTCCCCCGATCTCCCTGTGTCACCGTTAACCACTCCCCCTGATCTCCGTGTCACCGTTAACCACTCCCCCCCGATCTCCCTGTGTCACCGTTAACCACTCCCCCTGATCTCCCTGTGTCACCGTTAACCACTCCCCCGATCTCCCTGTGTCACCGTTAACCACTCCCCCGCTCTCCCTGTGTCACCGCTAACCACTCCCCCTGATCTCCCTGTGTCACCGTTAACCACTCCCCCTGATCTCCCTGTGTCACCGTTAACCACTCCCCCCGATCTCCCTGTGTCACCGTTAACCACTCCCCGATCTCCCTGTGTCACCGTTAACCATTCCCCCCGATCTCCCTGTGTCACCGTTAACCACTCCCCCGATCTCCCTGTGTCACCGTTAACCACTCCCCGATCTCCCTGTGTCACCGCTAACCATTCCCCCCGATCTCCCTGTGTCACCGTTAACCACTCCCCCGATCTCCCTGTGTCACCGTTAACCACTCCCCGATCTCCCTGTGTCACCGCTAACCATTCCCCCCCGATCTCCCTGTGTCACCGTTAACCATTCCCCCCGATCTCCCTGTGTCACCGTTAACCACTCCCCCGATCTCCCTGTGTCACCGTTAACCACTCCCCCGATCTCCCTGTGTCACCGTTAACCATTCCCCCCGATCTCCTTGTGTCACCGTTAACCACTCCCCCGATCTCCCTGTGTCACCGTTAACCACTCCCCGATCTCCCTGTGTCACCGTTAACCACTCCCCCGATCTCCCTGTGTCACCGTTAACCACTCCCCCGATCTCCCTGTGTCACCGTTAACCACTCCCCGATCTCCCTGTGTCACCGCTAAACATTCCCCCCGATCTCCCTGTGTCACCGTTAACCACTCCCCCGATCTCCCTGTGTCACCGTTAACCACTCCCCCCGATCTCCCTGTGTCACCGTTAACCACTCCCCGATCTCCCTGTGTCACCGTTAACCACTCCCCCCGATCTCCCTATGTCACCGTTAACCACTCCCCCGATCTCCCTGTGTCACCGTTAACCACTCCCCCCCGATCTCCCTGTGTCACCGTTAACCACTCCCCCGATCTCCCTGTGTCACCGTTAACCACTCCCCCCGATCTCCCTGTGTCACCGTTAACCACTCCCCCTGATCTCACTGTGTCACCGTTAACCACTCCCCCGATCTCCCTGTGTCACCGTTAACCACTACCCCCGATCTCCCTGTGTCACCGTTAACCACTCCCCCCGATCTCCCTGTGTCACCGTTAACCACTCCCCCCGATCTCCCTGTGTCACCGTTAACCACTCCCCCTGATCTCCCTGTGTCACCGTTAACCACTCCCCCGCTCTCCCTGTGTCACCGTTAACCACTCCCCCGATCTCCCTGCGTCACCGTTAACCACTCCCCCGATCTCCCAGTGTCACCGTTAACCACTCCCCTCCCCGATCTCCCTGTGTCACCGTTAACCACTCCCCCGATCTCCCTGTGTCACCGTTAACCACTCCCCCTGATCTCCCTGTGTCACCGCTAACCATTCCCCCCGATCTCCCTGTGTCACCGTTAACCACTCCCCCCGCTCTCCCTGTGTCACCGTTAACCACTCCCCCGGATCTCCCTGTGTCACCGTTAACCACTCCCCCTGATCTCCCTGTGTCACCGTTAACCACTCCCCCGATCTCCCTGTGTCACCGTTAACCACTCCCCCCGGATCTCCCTGTGTCACCGTTAACCACTCCCCCGATCTCCCTGTGTCACCGGTTCCCCCCGATCTCCCTGTGTCACCGGTTCCCCCCGATCTCCCTGTGTCACCGTTAACCACTCCCCCCGATCTCCCTGTGTCACCGGTTCCCCCCGATCTCCCTGTGTCACCGTTAACCACTCCCCCGATCTCCCTGTGTCACCGTTAACCACTCCCCCCCCGATCTCCCTGTGTCACCGTTAACCACTCCCCCGATCTCCCTGTGTCACCGTTAACCACTCCCCCGCTCTCCCTGTGTCACCGTTAACCACTCCCCCGATCTCCCTGTGTCACCGTTAACCACTCCCCCCGATCTCCCTGTGTCACCGTTAACCACTCCCCCGATCTCCCTGTGTCACCGTTAACCACTCCCCCGATCTCCCTGTGTCACCGCTAACCATTCCCCCCAATCTCCCTGTGTCACCGTTAACCACTCCCCCTGATCTCCCTGTGTCACCGTTAACCACTCCCCCGATCTCCCTGTGTCACCGTTAACCACTCCCCCCGATCTCCCTGTGTCACCGGTTCCCCCCGATCTCCCTGTGTCACCGTTAACCACTCCCCCCCGATCTCCCTGTGTCACCGTTAACCACTCCCCCTGATCTCCCTGTGTCACCGGTTCCCCCCGATCTCCCTGTGTCACCGTTAACCACTCCCCCGATCTCCCTGTGTCACCGTTAACCACTCCCCCGATCTCCGTGTCACCGTTAACCATTCCCCCTGATCTCCCCGTGTCACTGTTACCACTCCCCCTGATCTCCCTGTGTCACCGTTAACCACTCCCCCCGATCTCCCTGTGTCACCGTTAACCACTCCCCCCCGCTCTCCCTGTGTCACCGTTAACCACTCCCCCCGATCTCCCTGTGTCACCGTTAACCACTCCCCCGATCACCCTGTGTCACCGTTAACCACTCCCCCGATCTCCCTGTGTCACCGTTAACCACTCCCCCTGATCTCCGTGTCACCGTTAACCACTCCCCCCGATCTCCCTGTGTCACCGTTAACCACTCCCCCCCCGATCTCCCTGTGTCACCGTTAACCACTCCCCCCGATCTCCCTGTGTCACCGTTAACCACTCCCCCCCGATCTCCCTGTGTCACCGTTAACCACTCCCCAGATCTCCCTGTGTCACCGTTAACCACTCCCCCGATCTCCCTGTGTCACCGTTAACCACTCCCCCCGGATCTCCCTGTGTCACCGTTAACCACTCCCCCCGACCTCCGTGTCACCGTTAACCACTCCCCCTGATCTCCCTGTGTCACCGTTAACCACTCTCCCCGATCTCCCTGTGTCACCGTTAACCACTCCCCTGATCTCCCTGTGTCACCGTTAACCACTCCCCCGATCTCCCTGTGTCACCGTTAACCACTCCCCCTGATCTCCGTGTCACCGTTAACCACTCCCCCCCGATCTCCCTGTGTCACCGTTAACCACTCCCCCTGATCTCCCTGTGTCACCGTTAACCACTCCCCCGATCTCCCTGTGTCACCGTTAACCACTCCCCCGCTCTCCCTGTGTCACCGCTAACCACTCCCCCTGATCTCCCTGTGTCACCGTTAACCACTCCCCCTGATCTCCCTGTGTCACCGTTAACCACTCCCCCCGATCTCCCTGTGTCACCGTTAACCACTCCCCGATCTCCCTGTGTCACCGTTAACCATTCCCCCCGATCTCCCTGTGTCACCGTTAACCACTCCCCCGATCTCCCTGTGTCACCGTTAACCACTCCCCGATCTCCCTGTGTCACCGCTAACCATTCCCCCCGATCTCCCTGTGTCACCGTTAACCACTCCCCCGATCTCCCTGTGTCACCGTTAACCACTCCCCGATCTCCCTGTGTCACCGCTAACCATTCCCCCCCGATCTCCCTGTGTCACCGTTAACCATTCCCCCCGATCTCCCTGTGTCACCGTTAACCACTCCCCCGATCTCCCTGTGTCACCGTTAACCACTCCCCCGATCTCCCTGTGTCACCGTTAACCATTCCCCCCGATCTCCTTGTGTCACCGTTAACCACTCCCCCGATCTCCCTGTGTCACCGTTAACCACTCCCCGATCTCCCTGTGTCACCGTTAACCACTCCCCCGATCTCCCTGTGTCACCGTTAACCACTCCCCCGATCTCCCTGTGTCACCGTTAACCACTCCCCGATCTCCCTGTGTCACCGTTAAACACTCCCCCTGATCTCCCTGTGTCACCGCTAAACATTCCCCCCGATCTCCCTGTGTCACCGTTAACCACTCCCCCGATCTCCCTGTGTCACCGTTAACCACTCCCCCCGATCTCCCTGTGTCACCGTTAACCACTCCCTGATCTCCCTGTGTCACCGTTAACCACTCCCCCGATCTCCCTGTGTCACCGTTAACCACTCCCCCGATCTCCCTGTGTCACCGTTAACCACTCCCCCCGATCTCCCTGTGTCACCGTTAACCACTCTCGCCGATCTCCCTGTGTCACCGTTAACCACTCCCCCCCGATCTCCCTGTGTCACCGTTAACCACTCCCCCTGATCTCCCTGTGTCACCGTTAACCACTCCCCCGATCTCCCTGTGTCACAGTTAACCACTCCCCCTGATCTCCCTGTGTCACCGTTAACCACTCCCCCTGATCTCCCTGTGTCATCATTAACCACTCCCCCTGATCTCCCTGTGTCACCGTTAACCACTCCCCCCGATCTCCCTATGTCACCGTGAACCACTCCCCCGATCTCCCTGTGTCACCGTTAACCACTCCCCCCCGATCTCCCTGTGTCACCGTTAACCACTCCCCCGATCTCCCTGTGTCACCGTTAACCACTCCCCCCGATCTCCCTGTGTCACCGTTAACCACTCCCCCTGATCTCACTGTGTCACCGTTAACCACTCCCCCGATCTCCCTGTGTCACCGTTAACCACTACCCCCGATCTCCCTGTGTCACCGTTAACCACTCCCCCCGATCTCCCTGTGTCACCGTTAACCACTCCCCCCGATCTCCCTGTGTCACCGTTAACCACTCCCCTGATCTCCCTGTGTCACCGTTAACCACTCCCCCTGATCTCCCTGTGTCACCGTTAACCACTCCCCCGCTCTCCCTGTGTCACCGTTAACCACTCCCCCGATCTCCCTGTGTCACCGTTAACCACTCCCCCGATCTCCCTGTGTCACCGTTAACCACTCCCCTGATCTCCCTGTGTCACCGTTAACCACTCCCCCCGATCTCCCTGTGTCACCGTTAACCACTCCCCCGATCTCCGTGTCACCGTTAACCATTCCCCCTGATCTCCCCGTGTCACTGTTACCCCCTGATCTCCCTGTGTCACTTAACCACTCCCCCTGATCTCCCTGTGTCACCGTTAACCACTCCCCCTGATCTCCCCGTGTCACTGTTACCACTCCCCCTGATCTCCCTGTGTCACCGTTAACCACTCCCCCCGATCTCCCTGTGTCACCGTTAACCACTCCCCCCGCTCTCCCTGTGTCACCGTTAACCACTCCCCCTGATCTCCCTGTGTCACCGTTAACCACTCCCCCTGATCTCCCTGTGTCACCGTTAACCACTCCCCCTGATCTCCCTGTGTCACCGTTAACCACTCCCCCTGATCTCCCTGTGTCACCGTTAAACCACTCCCCCCGATCTCCCTGTGTCACCGTTAACCACTCCCCCGATCTCCCAGTGTCACCGTTAACCACTCCACCCCCCGATCTCCCTGTGTCACCGTTAACCACTCCCCCGATCTCCCTGTGTCACCGTTAACCACTCCCCCTGATCTCCCTGTGTCACCGCTAACCATTCCCCCGATCTCCCTGTGTCACCGTTAACCACTCCCCCCGATCTCCCTGTGTCACCGGTTCCCCCCGATCTCCCTGTGTCACCGTTAACCACTCCCCCCGATCTCCCTGTGTCACCGGTTCCCCCCGATCTCCCTGTGTCACCGTTAACCACTCCCCCGATCTCCCTGTGTCACCGTTAACCACTCCCCCCCCGATCTCCCTGTGTCACCGTTAACCACTCCCCCGATCTCCCTGTGTCACCGTTAACCACTCCCCCGCTCTCCCTGTGTCACCGTTAACCACTCCCCCGATCTCCCTGTGTCACCGTTAACCACTCCCCCCGATCTCCCTGTGTCACCGTTAACCACTCCCCCGATCTCCCTGTGTCACCGTTAACCACTCCCCCGATCTCCCTGTGTCACCGCTAACCATTCCCCCCAATCTCCCTGTGTCACCGTTAACCACTCCCCCTGATCTCCCTGTGTCACCGTTAACCACTCCCCCGATCTCCCTGTGTCACCGTTAACCACTCCCCCCGATCTCCCTGTGTCACCGGTTCCCCCCGATCTCCCTGTGTCACCGTTAACCACTCCCCCCCGATCTCCCTGTGTCACCGTTAACCACTCCCCCTGATCTCCCTGTGTCACCGGTTCCCCCCGATCTCCCTGTGTCACCGTTAACCACTCCCCCGATCTCCCTGTGTCACCGTTAACCACTCCCCCGATCTCCGTGTCACCGTTAACCATTCCCCCTGATCTCCCCGTGTCACTGTTACCACTCCCCCTGATCTCCCTGTGTCACCGTTAACCACTCCCCCCGATCTCCCTGTGTCACCGTTAACCACTCCCCCCCGCTCTCCCTGTGTCACCGTTAACCACTCCCCCCGATCTCCCTGTGTCACCGTTAACCACTCCCCCGATCACCCTGTGTCACCGTTAACCACTCCCCCGATCTCCCTGTGTCACCGTTAACCACTCCCCCTGATCTCCGTGTCACCGTTAACCACTCCCCCCGATCTCCCTGTGTCACCGTTAACCACTCCCCCCCCGATCTCCCTGTGTCACCGTTAACCACTCCCCCCGATCTCCCTGTGTCACCGTTAACCACTCCCCCCCGATCTCCCTGTGTCACCGTTAACCACTCCCCAGATCTCCCTGTGTCACCGTTAACCACTCCCCCGATCTCCCTGTGTCACCGTTAACCACTCCCCCCGGATCTCCCTGTGTCACCGTTAACCACTCCCCCCGACCTCCGTGTCACCGTTAACCACTCCCCCTGATCTCCCTGTGTCACCGTTAACCACTCTCCCCGATCTCCCTGTGTCACCGTTAACCACTCCCCTGATCTCCCTGTGTCACCGTTAACCACTCCCCCGATCTCCCTGTGTCACCGTTAACCACTCCCCCCGATCTCCCTGTGTCACCGGTTCCCCCCGATCTCCCTGTGTCACCGTTAACCACTCCCCCCGATCTCCCTGTGTCACCGTTAACCACTCCCCCCGATCTCCCTGTGTCACCGGTTCCCCCCGATCTCCCTGTGTCACCGTTAACCACTCCCCCCCCGATCTCCCTGTGTCACCGTTAACCACTCCCCCGATCTCCCTGTGTCACCGTTAACCACTCCCCCGCTCTCCCTGTGTCACCGTTAACCACTCCCCCGATCTCCCTGTGTCACCGTTAACCACTCCCCCGATCTCCCTGTGTCACCGTTAACCACTCCCCCCGATCTCCCTGTGTCACCGTTAACCACTCCCACCGCTCTCCCTGTGTCACCGTTAACCACTCCCCCCGATCTCCCTGTGTCACCGTTAACCACTCCCCCGATCTCCCCGTGTCACCGTTAACCACTCCCCCTGATCTCCCTGTGTCACCGTTAACCACTCCCCCGATCTCCCTGTGTCACCGTTAACCACTCCCCCTGATGACCCTGTGTCACCGTTAACCACTCCCCCGCTCTCCCTGTGTCACCGTTAACCACTCCCCCCGATCTCCCTGTGTCACCGTTAACCACTCCCCCCGATCAGCCTGTGTCACCATTAACCACTCCCCCTGATCTCCCTGTGTCACCATTAACCACTCCCCCGATCTCCCTGTGTCACCGTTAACCACTCCCCCCGATCTCCCTGTGTCACCGGTTCCCCCCGATCTCCCTGTGTCACCGTTAACCACTCCCCCCGATCTCCCTGTGTCACCGTTAACCACTCCCCCGATCTCCCTGTGTCACCGTTAACCACTCCCCCGATCTCCCTGTGTCACCGTTAACCACTCCCCCCGATCTCCCTGTGTCACCGGTTCCCCCCGATCTCCCTGTGTCACCGTTAACCACTCCCCCGATCTCCCTGTGTCACCGTTAACCACTCCCCGATCTCCCTGTGTCACCGTTAACCACTCCCCCGATCTCCCTGTGTCACCGTTAACCACTCCCCCGATCTCCCTGTGTCACCGTTAACCACTCCCCCGATCTCCCTGTGTCACCGTTAACCACTCCCCCGATCTCCCTGTGTCACCGCTGACCATTCCCCCCGATCTCCCTGTGTCACCGTTAACCACTCCCCCTGATCTCCCTGTGTCACCGTTAACCACTCCCCCGATCTCCCTGTGTCACCGTTAACCACTCCCCCTGATCTCCCTGTGTCACCGTTAACCACTCCCCCCGCTCTCCCTGTGTCACCGTTAACCACTCCCCCGATCTCCCTGTGTCACCGTTAACCACTCCCCCGATCTCCCTGTGTCACCGTTAACCACTCCCCCGCTCTCCCTGTGTCACTTAACCACTCCCCCCGATCTCCCTGTGTCACCGTTAACCACTCCCCCGATCTCCGTGTCACCGTTAACCATGCCCCCTGATCTCCCTGGGTCACTTAACCACTCCCCTGATCTCCCTGTGTCACCGTTAACCACTCCCCCTGATCTCCCCGTGTCACTGTTACCACTCCCCCTGATCTCCCTGTGTCACCGTTAACCACTCCCCCCGATCTCCCTGTGTCACCGTTAACCACTCCCCCCGCTCTCCCTGTGTCACCGTTAACCACTCCCCCCGATCTCCCTGTGTCACCGTTAACCACTCCCCCGATCTCCCTGTGTCACCGTTAACCACTCCCCCTGATCTCCCTGTGTCACCGTTAACCACTCCCCCTGATCTCCCTGTGTCACCGTTAACCACTCCCCCGATCTCCCTGTGTCACCGTTAACCACTCCCCCTGATCTCCCTGTGTCACCGTTAACCACTCCCCCCGATCTCCCAGTGTCACCGTTAACCACTCCCCCCCCCGATCTCCCTGTGTCACCGTTAACCATTCCCCCCGATCTCCCTGTGTCACCGTTAACCACTCCCCCCGATCTCCTTGTGTCACCGTTAACCACTCCCCCCCCGATCTCCCTGTGTCACCGTTAACCACTCCCCCCCCGATCTCCCTGTGTCACCGTTAACCACTCCCCCCGATCTCCTTGTGTCACCGTTAACCACTCCCCCCCCGATCTCCCTGTGTCACCGTTAACCACTCCCCCTGACCTCCTTGTCACCATTAACCACTCCCCCGATCTCCCTGTGTCACCGTTAACCACTCCCCCGATCTCCCTGTGTCACCGTTAACCACTCCCCCCGATCTCCCTGTGTCACCGTTAACCACTCCCCCGCTCTCCCTGTGTCACCGTTAACCACTCCCCCGGATCTCCCTGTGTCACCGTTAACCACTCCCCCGATCTCCCTGTGTCACCATTAACCACTCCCCCTGATCTCCCTGTGTCACCGTTAACCACTCGCCCGATCTCCCTGTGTCACCGTTAACCACTCCCCCGATCTCCCTGTGTCACCGTTAACCACTCGCCCGATCTCCCTGTGTCACCGTTAACCACTCCCCCCGATCTCCGTGTCACCGGTTCCCCCCGATCTCCCTGTGTCACCGTTAACCACTCCCCCCGATCTCCCTGTGTCACCGTTAACCACTCCCCCCGATCTCCCTGTGTCACCGTTAACCACTCCCCCGGATCTCCCTGTGTCACCGTTAACCACTCCCCCCCGATCTCCCTGTGTCACCGTTAACCACTCCCCCGATCTCCCTGTGTCACCGTTAACCACTCCCCCGATCTCCGTGTCACCGTTAACCACTCCCCCTGATCTCCCTGTGTCACCGTTAACCACTCCCCCGATCTCCCTGTGTCACCGTTAACCACTCCCCCGATCTCCCTGTGTCACCGTTAACCACTCCCCCGATCTCCGTGTCACCGTTAACCACTCCCCCGCTCTCCCTGTGTCACCGTTAACCACTCCCCCCGATCTCCCTGTGTCACCGTTAACCACTCCCCCGATCTCCCTGTGTCACCGTTAACCACTCCCCGATCTCCCTGTGTCACCGTTAACCACTCCCCCTGATCTCCCTGTGTCACCGTTAACCACTCCCCCGCTCTCCATGTCACCGTTAACCACTCCCCCTGATCTCCCTGTGTCACCGTTAACCACTCCCCCTGATCTCCCTGTGTCACCGTTAACCACTCCCCCCGATCTCACTGTGTCACCGTTAACCACTCCCCCTGATCTCCCTGTGTCACCGTTAACCACTCCCCCCGATCTCACTGTGTCACCGTTAACCACTCCCCCCGATCTCACTGTGTCACCGTTAACCACCCCGCTGATCTCCCTGTGTCACCGTTAACCACTCCCCCGATCTCCCTGTGTCACCGTTAACCACTCCCCCCCGATCTCCCTGTGTCACCGTTAACCACTCCCCCGATCTCCCTGTGTCACCGTTAACCACTCCCCGATCTCCCTGTGTCACCGTTAACCACTCCCCCGATCTCCCTGTGTCACCGTTAACCACTCCCCCGATCTCCCTGTGTCACCGTTAACCACTCCCCGATCTCCCTGTGTCACCGTTAAACACTCCCCCTGATCTCCCTGTGTCACCGCTAAACATTCCCCCCGATCTCCCTGTGTCACCGTTAACCACTCCCCCGATCTCCCTGTGTCACCGTTAACCACTCCCCCCGATCTCCCTGTGTCACCGTTAACCACTCCCTGATCTCCCTGTGTCACCGTTAACCACTCCCCCGATCTCCCTGTGTCACCGTTAACCACTCCCCCGATCTCCCTGTGTCACCGTTAACCACTCCCCCCGATCTCCCTGTGTCACCGTTAACCACTCTCGCCGATCTCCCTGTGTCACCGTTAACCACTCCCCCCCGATCTCCCTGTGTCACCGTTAACCACTCCCCCTGATCTCCCTGTGTCACCGTTAACCACTCCCCCGATCTCCCTGTGTCACAGTTAACCACTCCCCCTGATCTCCCTGTGTCACCGTTAACCACTCCCCCTGATCTCCCTGTGTCATCATTAACCACTCCCCCTGATCTCCCTGTGTCACCGTTAACCACTCCCCCCGATCTCCCTATGTCACCGTGAACCACTCCCCCGATCTCCCTGTGTCACCGTTAACCACTCCCCCCCGATCTCCCTGTGTCACCGTTAACCACTCCCCCGATCTCCCTGTGTCACCGTTAACCACTCCCCCCGATCTCCCTGTGTCACCGTTAACCACTCCCCCTGATCTCACTGTGTCACCGTTAACCACTCCCCCGATCTCCCTGTGTCACCGTTAACCACTACCCCCGATCTCCCTGTGTCACCGTTAACCACTCCCCCCGATCTCCCTGTGTCACCGTTAACCACTCCCCCCGATCTCCCTGTGTCACCGTTAACCACTCCCCTGATCTCCCTGTGTCACCGTTAACCACTCCCCCTGATCTCCCTGTGTCACCGTTAACCACTCCCCCGCTCTCCCTGTGTCACCGTTAACCACTCCCCCGATCTCCCTGTGTCACCGTTAACCACTCCCCCGATCTCCCTGTGTCACCGTTAACCACTCCCCTGATCTCCCTGTGTCACCGTTAACCACTCCCCCCGATCTCCCTGTGTCACCGTTAACCACTCCCCCGATCTCCGTGTCACCGTTAACCATTCCCCCTGATCTCCCCGTGTCACTGTTACCCCCTGATCTCCCTGTGTCACTTAACCACTCCCCCTGATCTCCCTGTGTCACCGTTAACCACTCCCCCTGATCTCCCCGTGTCACTGTTACCACTCCCCCTGATCTCCCTGTGTCACCGTTAACCACTCCCCCCGATCTCCCTGTGTCACCGTTAACCACTCCCCCCGCTCTCCCTGTGTCACCGTTAACCACTCCCCCTGATCTCCCTGTGTCACCGTTAACCACTCCCCCTGATCTCCCTGTGTCACCGTTAACCACTCCCCCTGATCTCCCTGTGTCACCGTTAACCACTCCCCCTGATCTCCCTGTGTCACCGTTAAACCACTCCCCCCGATCTCCCTGTGTCACCGTTAACCACTCCCCCGATCTCCCAGTGTCACCGTTAACCACTCCACCCCCCGATCTCCCTGTGTCACCGTTAACCACTCCCCCGATCTCCCTGTGTCACCGTTAACCACTCCCCCTGATCTCCCTGTGTCACCGCTAACCATTCCCCCCGATCTCCCTGTGTCACCGTTAACCACTCCCCCCGCTCTCCCTGTGTCACCGTTAACCACTCCCCCGGATCTCCCTGTGTCACCGTTAACCACTCCCCCTGATCTCCCTGTGTCACCGTTAACCACTCCCCCGATCTCCCTGTGTCACCGTTAACCACTCCCCCCGGATCTCCCTGTGTCACCGTTAACCACTCCCCCGATCTCCCTGTGTCACCGTTAACCACTCCCCCCGATCTCCCTGTGTCACCGGTTCCCCCCGATCTCCCTGTGTCACCGTTAACCACTCCCCCCGATCTCCCTGTGTCACCGGTTCCCCCCGATCTCCCTGTGTCACCGTTAACCACTCCCCCGATCTCCCTGTGTCACCGTTAACCACTCCCCCCCCGATCTCCCTGTGTCACCGTTAACCACTCCCCCGATCTCCCTGTGTCACCGTTAACCACTCCCCCGCTCTCCCTGTGTCACCGTTAACCACTCCCCCGATCTCCCTGTGTCACCGTTAACCACTCCCCCCGATCTCCCTGTGTCACCGTTAACCACTCCCCCGATCTCCCTGTGTCACCGTTAACCACTCCCCCGATCTCCCTGTGTCACCGCTAACCATTCCCCCCAATCTCCCTGTGTCACCGTTAACCACTCCCCCTGATCTCCCTGTGTCACCGTTAACCACTCCCCCGATCTCCCTGTGTCACCGTTAACCACTCCCCCCGATCTCCCTGTGTCACCGGTTCCCCCCGATCTCCCTGTGTCACCGTTAACCACTCCCCCCCGATCTCCCTGTGTCACCGTTAACCACTCCCCCTGATCTCCCTGTGTCACCGGTTCCCCCCGATCTCCCTGTGTCACCGTTAACCACTCCCCCGATCTCCCTGTGTCACCGTTAACCACTCCCCCGATCTCCGTGTCACCGTTAACCATTCCCCCTGATCTCCCCGTGTCACTGTTACCACTCCCCCTGATCTCCCTGTGTCACCGTTAACCACTCCCCCCGATCTCCCTGTGTCACCGTTAACCACTCCCCCCCGCTCTCCCTGTGTCACCGTTAACCACTCCCCCCGATCTCCCTGTGTCACCGTTAACCACTCCCCCGATCACCCTGTGTCACCGTTAACCACTCCCCCGATCTCCCTGTGTCACCGTTAACCACTCCCCCTGATCTCCGTGTCACCGTTAACCACTCCCCCCGATCTCCCTGTGTCACCGTTAACCACTCCCCCCCCGATCTCCCTGTGTCACCGTTAACCACTCCCCCCGATCTCCCTGTGTCACCGTTAACCACTCCCCCCCGATCTCCCTGTGTCACCGTTAACCACTCCCCAGATCTCCCTGTGTCACCGTTAACCACTCCCCCGATCTCCCTGTGTCACCGTTAACCACTCCCCCCGGATCTCCCTGTGTCACCGTTAACCACTCCCCCCGACCTCCGTGTCACCGTTAACCACTCCCCCTGATCTCCCTGTGTCACCGTTAACCACTCTCCCCGATCTCCCTGTGTCACCGTTAACCACTCCCCTGATCTCCCTGTGTCACCGTTAACCACTCCCCCGATCTCCCTGTGTCACCGTTAACCACTCCCCCCGATCTCCCTGTGTCACCGGTTCCCCCCGATCTCCCTGTGTCACCGTTAACCACTCCCCCCGATCTCCCTGTGTCACCGTTAACCACTCCCCCCGATCTCCCTGTGTCACCGGTTCCCCCCGATCTCCCTGTGTCACCGTTAACCACTCCCCCCCCGATCTCCCTGTGTCACCGTTAACCACTCCCCCGATCTCCCTGTGTCACCGTTAACCACTCCCCCGCTCTCCCTGTGTCACCGTTAACCACTCCCCCGATCTCCCTGTGTCACCGTTAACCACTCCCCCGATCTCCCTGTGTCACCGTTAACCACTCCCCCCGATCTCCCTGTGTCACCGTTAACCACTCCCACCGCTCTCCCTGTGTCACCGTTAACCACTCCCCCCGATCTCCCTGTGTCACCGTTAACCACTCCCCCGATCTCCCCGTGTCACCGTTAACCACTCCCCCTGATCTCCCTGTGTCACCGTTAACCACTCCCCCGATCTCCCTGTGTCACCGTTAACCACTCCCCCTGATGACCCTGTGTCACCGTTAACCACTCCCCCGCTCTCCCTGTGTCACCGTTAACCACTCCCCCCGATCTCCCTGTGTCACCGTTAACCACTCCCCCCGATCAGCCTGTGTCACCATTAACCACTCCCCCTGATCTCCCTGTGTCACCATTAACCACTCCCCCGATCTCCCTGTGTCACCGTTAACCACTCCCCCCGATCTCCCTGTGTCACCGGTTCCCCCCGATCTCCCTGTGTCACCGTTAACCACTCCCCCCGATCTCCCTGTGTCACCGTTAACCACTCCCCCGATCTCCCTGTGTCACCGTTAACCACTCCCCCGATCTCCCTGTGTCACCGTTAACCACTCCCCCCGATCTCCCTGTGTCACCGGTTCCCCCCGATCTCCCTGTGTCACCGTTAACCACTCCCCCGATCTCCCTGTGTCACCGTTAAACCACTCCCCCGATCTCCCTGTGTCACCGTTAACCACTCCCCGATCTCCCTGTGTCACCGTTAACCACTCCCCCGATCTCCCTGTGTCACCGTTAACCACTCCCCCGATCTCCCTGTGTCACCGTTAACCACTCCCCCGATCTCCCTGTGTCACCGTTAACCACTCCCCCGATCTCCCTGTGTCACCGCTGACCATTCCCCCCGATCTCCCTGTGTCACCGTTAACCACTCCCCCTGATCTCCCTGTGTCACCGTTAACCACTCCCCCGATCTCCCTGTGTCACCGTTAACCACTCCCCCTGATCTCCCTGTGTCACCGTTAACCACTCCCCCCGCTCTCCCTGTGTCACCGTTAACCACTCCCCCGATCTCCCTGTGTCACCGTTAACCACTCCCCCGATCTCCCTGTGTCACCGTTAACCACTCCCCCGCTCTCCCTGTGTCACTTAACCACTCCCCCCGATCTCCCTGTGTCACCGTTAACCACTCCCCCGATCTCCGTGTCACCGTTAACCATGCCCCCTGATCTCCCTGGGTCACTTAACCACTCCCCTGATCTCCCTGTGTCACCGTTAACCACTCCCCCTGATCTCCCCGTGTCACTGTTACCACTCCCCCTGATCTCCCTGTGTCACCGTTAACCACTCCCCCCGATCTCCCTGTGTCACCGTTAACCACTCCCCCCGCTCTCCCTGTGTCACCGTTAACCACTCCCCCCGATCTCCCTGTGTCACCGTTAACCACTCCCCCGATCTCCCTGTGTCACCGTTAACCACTCCCCCTGATCTCCCTGTGTCACCGTTAACCACTCCCCCTGATCTCCCTGTGTCACCGTTAACCACTCCCCCGATCTCCCTGTGTCACCGTTAACCACTCCCCCTGATCTCCCTGTGTCACCGTTAACCACTCCCCCCGATCTCCCAGTGTCACCGTTAACCACTCCCCCCCCGATCTCCCTGTGTCACCGTTAACCATTCCCCCCGATCTCCCTGTGTCACCGTTAACCACTCCCCCCGATCTCCTTGTGTCACCGTTAACCACTCCCCCCCCGATCTCCCTGTGTCACCGTTAACCACTCCCCCCCCGATCTCCCTGTGTCACCGTTAACCACTCCCCCCGATCTCCTTGTGTCACCGTTAACCACTCCCCCCCCGATCTCCCTGTGTCACCGTTAACCACTCCCCCTGACCTCCTTGTCACCATTAACCACTCCCCCGATCTCCCTGTGTCACCGTTAACCACTCCCCCGATCTCCCTGTGTCACCGTTAACCACTCCCCCCGATCTCCCTGTGTCACCGTTAACCACTCCCCCGCTCTCCCTGTGTCACCGTTAACCACTCCCCCGGATCTCCCTGTGTCACCGTTAACCACTCCCCCGATCTCCCTGTGTCACCATTAACCACTCCCCCTGATCTCCCTGTGTCACCGTTAACCACTCGCCCGATCTCCCTGTGTCACCGTTAACCACTCCCCCGATCTCCCTGTGTCACCGTTAACCACTCGCCCGATCTCCCTGTGTCACCGTTAACCACTCCCCCCGATCTCCGTGTCACCGGTTCCCCCCGATCTCCCTGTGTCACCGTTAACCACTCCCCCCGATCTCCCTGTGTCACCGTTAACCACTCCCCCCGATCTCCCTGTGTCACCGTTAACCACTCCCCCGGATCTCCCTGTGTCACCGTTAACCACTCCCCCCCGATCTCCCTGTGTCACCGTTAACCACTCCCCCGATCTCCCTGTGTCACCGTTAACCACTCCCCCGATCTCCGTGTCACCGTTAACCACTCCCCCTGATCTCCCTGTGTCACCGTTAACCACTCCCCCGATCTCCCTGTGTCACCGTTAACCACTCCCCCGATCTCCCTGTGTCACCGTTAACCACTCCCCCGATCTCCGTGTCACCGTTAACCACTCCCCCGCTCTCCCTGTGTCACCGTTAACCACTCCCCCCGATCTCCCTGTGTCACCGTTAACCACTCCCCCGATCTCCCTGTGTCACCGTTAACCACTCCCCGATCTCCCTGTGTCACCGTTAACCACTCCCCCTGATCTCCCTGTGTCACCGTTAACCACTCCCCCGCTCTCCATGTCACCGTTAACCACTCCCCCTGATCTCCCTGTGTCACCGTTAACCACTCCCCCTGATCTCCCTGTGTCACCGTTAACCACTCCCCCCGATCTCACTGTGTCACCGTTAACCACTCCCCCTGATCTCCCTGTGTCACCGTTAACCACTCCCCCCGATCTCACTGTGTCACCGTTAACCACTCCCCCCGATCTCACTGTGTCACCGTTAACCACCCCGCTGATCTCCCTGTGTCACCATTAACCACTCCCCCGCTCTCCCTGTGTCACCGTTAACCACTCCCCCGATCTCCCTGTGTCACCGTTAACCACTCCCCGATCTCCCTGTGTCACCGTTAACCACTCCCCCTGATCTCCCTGTGTCACCGTTAACCACTCCCCCCGATCTCCCTGTGTCACCGTTAACCACTCCCCCGATCTCCCTGTGTCACCGTTAACCACTCCCCCGATCTCCCTGTGTCACCGTTAACCACTCCCCCTGATCTCCCTGTGTCACCGTTAACCACTCCCCCGCTCTCCCTGTGTCACCGTTAACCACTCCCCCCGATCTCCCTGTGTCACCGTTAACCACTCCCCCCGATCTCCCTGTGTCACCGTTAACCACTCCCCCGATCTCCTGGGTGCCGCCATCCTCCGTTCCCGGCTCGCTATTCAACATGTGCGACGCAGGGGCGCTGCCATCTTTGATTATCCCCCGCCCGGCTCCCTTCACCTCCGGTCCGCCGCACGTCACTTCCGGTCCGCCGCCGATCGTCACTTTCGGACCTGCGCACTCGACCTCTGGCCCCCCCCTCCACGTGGTCTGCATGGGCGCCGCCCGGAACCCCGACTTACGTCACTTCTGGTCCACCGCCGATTGTCACTTCCGGTCCTGCGCACTCGACCGAAATGCTGCAAACAACTGAGATGCAGCCAGCGACAGCAACCTGGCCTCCAACAGCAGCCTACGACGCCTGGGCGCCGCCACCTTCTTCCGCAGGCCGCTCCCCGGATCCGGCACCCTTCTCCAACAGCTCCACCATCGCATCCATCGTCCTCGACCAGGACCGACCGCATCAGCTCGCCAGATCCACCATGGAGGTTCAGGTAAATCGTTTCACTGTTACCTGCGTCATGACATCTTCGACAGCGGCAGCACGGAGAGCTTCCTCCACCCGGACACCGTGCGCCGCTGCTCCCTCAAGGTACTACCCACGCGCAGGCATATTTCCATGGCCTCCAACTCCCAGTCGGCCGAGGTTTCGGGCTACTGCGTCGTCACCCTCTCAGTGAACGGCGCGGTGTTCCAGGATTTCAAATTCATGGTCCTCCCTCACCTCTGCGCCGCCGCGATCCTCGGCCTGGACTTCCAATGCCACCTGCGCAGCCTCACATTGCATTTTAACGGCCCCCTCACGGTCTCCAACCCCCAGTTCTTCCCTGATCCCCCCCCGGGTCCCACCTGTAGTCTCTCCATGCTCAGGATCCCCCCCCCCCTTCACTGTTTGCTAATCTCACCCCCGACTGCAAGCCCGTGGCTACTAAAAGTCGGCGTTACAGTTTCGGGGACCGCCAATTCATTCGAGCGGAGATTAAGCGCCTTCTCTCGGAAAAGATCATTGCTCCCAGCACCAGCCCCTGGCGAGCCCAAGTGGTGGTAGTCAAGTCTGGCGAGAAACACCGCATGGTCATTGACTACAGTCAGACCATCAACCGGTACACGCTGCTTGATGCGTATCCCCTCCCCCGCATATCTGACATGGTCAACCGGATTGCACAGTACCGGGTGTTCTCCACCATAGACATGAAATCCGCCTACCACCAGCTCCCTATCCGCCCGGAGGACCGTAACTTCACGGCCTTCGAGGCGGACGGCCGCCTCTACCACTTTCTTAGGGTACCCTTTGGCGTCACCAATGGAGTCTCGGTCTTCCAACGGGAGATGGACCGAATGGTGGACCAGAACAGACTGCGGGCTACCTTCCCGTATCTGGACAACGTCACCATTTGCGGCCACAACCAGCAGGACCATGACATCAACCTCACTAAATTCCTCCAAACTGCCAAACGCCTCAATCTCACGTACAACGAGGCAAAATGTGTTTTCGGCACCACCCGCCTCGCCATACTCGGCTACGTGGCGGAGAACGGTGTCCTCGGCCACGATCCCGACCGTCTGCGCCCCCTTCTCGAACTCCCCATTCCCACCTGCCCCAAAGAACTGAGGCGATGCCTTGGGTTCTTTGCCTACTATGCCCAGTGGGTGCCTGAGTACGCTGACAAGGCCCGACCCCTCCTCCGTTCCCCCTCATTCCCCCTCCAGCCCGAGGCCTGCCAGGCCTTCCACCTCCTAAAAACCGCTATCGCCAAAGCCGCCATGCATGCGGTAGACGAGTCTGCATCATTCCAAGTCGAGAGCGATGCCTCCGACTTTGCCCTGGGTGCCACCCTCAACCAGGCGGGCAGGCCCATCGCCTTCTTTTCCCGCACACTCCAAGGCCCCGGGATCCGCCACTCCTCTGTTGAGAAGGAGGCACAAGCCATAGTGGAAGCCGTCCGGCACTGGAGGCACTACCTGGCCGGAAAACCATTTACCCCTCGTTACTGACCAACGATCAGTTGCGTTCATGTTCGACAACAAACAATGAGGTAAAATCAAAAATGATAAGATATTACGGTGGAGGATCGAACTCTCCATCTACAATTATACTATCTTATACCGGCCAGGTAAGCTCAATGATCCTCCTGATGCCCTGTCCCGTAGTACTTGTGCCAACGCACAGGATGACCGGCTGCGGGCACTACATAATGACCTCTGTCACCCGGGTGTCAGGCGGCTCTACCACTACATCAAGGGCCACAACCTACCCTTCTCAGTCGAGGAGGTCAAAGCCATGACTAGGGACTGCCAAGTCTGTGCGGCGTGCAAGCCGCAATTCTACAAGCCAGACAAGGTGCACCTAATCAAGGCTACCCGCCCCTTTGAACGTCTCAGCATTGACTTCAAAGGGCCCCTCCCCACCCACAACCGCAACACATACTTTCTCAACGTCATCGACGAGTACTCGCGGTTCACCTTCGCCATTCCCTGCCCCAACACGACCTCCGCCACCGTCATCAAAGCGTTGCACGACCTCTTCATGCTGTTCGGTTATCCCAATTACATTCACAGTGACTGGGGCTCCTCATTCATTCATGAGGAGCTGCGTCGGTACCTGCTCGCCAGGGGCGTTGCCTCGAGCAGGACGACCAGTTACAACCCCCGGGCGAACGGACAGGTGGCAAGGGAGAACGCGACAGTTTGGAAGGCCGTGCTGCTAGCCCTCAAGTCCAGAGGCCTACCAGTCTCCCGTTGGCAGGAGGCCCTCCCGTCCGCACTCCACTCCATCCGGTCTCTTTTGTGTACTGCAACGAATGCTACCCCTCATGAGCGGATGTTTCTCTTCTCCAGGAGATCGGCATCCGTGACATCGCTTCCGTCCTGGCTCCTGTCCCCGGGAGACGTCCTGCTCCGCAAGCACGTGCGGACCTCTAAGGCGGAGCCCCTGGTGGAGAGAGTCCGTCTCCTCCACGCCAACCCACAGTACGCGTACATAGCGTACCCCGACGGGCGTGAGGAGACCGTCTCCATCAAGGACCTGGCCCCCTCTGGGGCCCCTGCCGCCCCCGCCCCGCAACCTACACCCCGCTCCCTCTCTGCTCCCGTCGATCCCTCGGCCTGTTACTACTCCGTGCCAGCCGCTGTCATCCCGCAGTTTCGCCTCGAGCCAGCCGAAGCGGTGGGGGACGTCATGCCGCCTCGCGACCCAGCACCACCGACCGCACGGATACCGCCGGACACTACCTCAGCGCCGCAGCTCCGACGTTCAAAGAGATCGACCCAACCCATCGTTCGTCTCGACCTCTGACGACACGGAACCTCCTGATGGACTCTGTTCGTTACTCCCTGTTTGTTCACTGTGTTGGCTACTCCATATTTTCACCCCGGACTTCCTTCTAAACAAGGGGTGAATGTGGTGATACACCACTGTACTTCCCTAGCATTATACATGGTTATATAATATTTGTGTGTAACATGGCCCTGTAATCCTGTGTATGGTACTGTGTATTGTACTAACAAAGAACAAAGAAATGTACAGCACAGGAACAAGCCCTTCGGCCCTCCAAGCCCGTGCCGACCATGCTGCCCGACTAAACTACAATCTTCTACACTTCCTGGGTCCGTATCCCTCTATTCCCATCCTATTCATGTATTTGTCAAGATGCCCCTTAAATGTCCCGATCTCCCTGTGTCACCGTTAACCACTCCCCCCCGATCTCCCTGTGTCACCGTTAACCACTCCCCCCCGATCTCCCTGTGTCACCGTTAACCACTCCCCCCCGATCTCCCTGTGTCACCGTTAACCACTCCCCCTGATCTCCCTGTGTCACCGCTAACCATTCCCCCCGATCTCCCTGTGTCACCGTTAACCACTCCCCCGATCTCCCTGTGTCACCGTTAACCACTCCCCGATCTCCCTGTGTCACCGCTAACCATTCCCCCCCGATCTCCCTGTGTCACCGTTAACCATTCCCCCCGATCTCCCTGTGTCACCGTTAACCACTCCCCCGATCTCCCTGTGTCACCGTTAACCACTCCCCCGATCTCCCTGTGTCACCGTTAACCACTCCCCCGATCTCCCTGTGTCACCGTTAACCACTCCCCCGATCTCCCTGTGTCACCGTTAACCACTCCCCGATCTCCCTGTGTCACCGTTAAACACTCCCCCTGATCTCCCTGTGTCACCGCTAAACATTCCCCCCGATCTCCCTGTGTCACCGTTAACCACTCCCCCGATCTCCCTGTGTCACCGTTAACCACTCCCCCCGATCTCCCTGTGTCACCGTTAACCACTCCCCGATCTCCCTGTGTCACCGCTAACCATTCCCCCCGATCTCCCTGTGTCACCGTTAACCACTCCCCCGATCTCCCTGTGTCACCGTTAACCACTCCCCCGATCTCCCTGTGTCACCGTTAACCACTCCCCCCGATCTCCCTGTGTCACCGTTAACCACTCCCCCCCGATCTCCCTGTGTCACCGTTAACCACTCCCCCGATCTCCCTGTGTCACCGTTAACCACTCCCCCGATCTCCCTGTGTCACAGTTAACCACTCCCCCTGATCTCCCTGTGTCACCGTTAACCACTCCCCCTGATCTCCCTGTGTCACCATTAACCACTCCCCCTGATCTCCCTGTGTCACCGTTAACCACTCCCCCCGATCTCCCTATGTCACCGTTAACCACTCCCCCGATCTCCCTGTGTCACCGTTAACCACTCCCCCCCGATCTCCCTGTGTCACCGTTAACCACTCCCCCGATCTCCCTGTGTCACCGTTAACCACTCCCCCCGATCTCCCTGTGTCACCGTTAACCACTCCCCCTGATCTCACTGTGTCACCGTTAACCACTCCCCCGATCTCCCTGTGTCACCGTTAACCACTACCCCCGATCTCCCTGTGTCACCGTTAACCACTCCCCCCGATCTCCCTGTGTCACCGTTAACCACTCCCCCCGATCTCCCTGTGTCACCGTTAACCACTCCCCTGATCTCCCTGTGTCACCGTTAACCACTCCCCCTGATCTCCCTGTGTCACCGTTAACCACTCCCCCGCTCTCCCTGTGTCACCGTTAACCACTCCCCCGATCTCCCTGTGTCACCGTTAACCACTCCCCCGATCTCCCTGTGTCACCGTTAACCACTCCCCTGATCTCCCTGTGTCACCGTTAACCACTCCCCCCGATCTCCCTGTGTCACCGTTAACCACTCCCCCGATCTCCGTGTCACCGTTAACCATTCCCCCTGATCTCCCCGTGTCACTGTTACCCCCTGATCTCCCTGTGTCACTTCACCACTCCCCCTGATCTCCCTGTGTCACCGTTAACCACTCCCCCTGATCTCCCCGTGTCACTGTTACCACTCCCCCTGATCTCCCTGTGTCACCGTTAACCACTCCCCCCGATCTCCCTGTGTCACCGTTAACCACTCCCCCCGCTCTCCCTGTGTCACCGTTAACCACTCCCCCTGATCTCCCTGTGTCACCGTTAACCACTCCCCCTGATCTCCCTGTGTCACCGTTAACCACTCCCCCTGATCTCCCTGTGTCACCGTTAACCACTCCCCCTGATCTCCCTGTGTCACCGTTAAACCACTCCCCCCGATCTCCCTGTGTCACCGTTAACCACTCCCCCGATCTCCCAGTGTCACCGTTAACCACTCCCCCCCCCGATCTCCCTGTGTCACCGTTAACCACTCCCCCGATCTCCCTGTGTCACCGTTAACCACTCCCCCGGATCTCCCTGTGTCACCGTTAACCACTCCCCCTGATCTCCCTGTGTCACCGTTAACCACTCCCCCGATCTCCCTGTGTCACCGTTAACCACTCCCCCCGGATCTCCCTGTGTCACCGTTAACCACTCCCCCCGATCTCCCTGTGTCACCGGTTCCCCCCGATCTCCCTGTGTCACCGTTAACCACTCCCCCCGATCTCCCTGTGTCACCGGTTCCCCCCGATCTCCCTGTGTCACCGTTAACCACTCCCCCGATCTCCCTGTGTCACCGTTAACCACTCCCCCCCGATCTCCCTGTGTCACCGTTAACCACTCCCCCGATCTCCCTGTGTCACCGTTAACCACTCCCCCGCTCTCCCTGTGTCACCGTTAACCACTCCCCCGATCTCCCTGTGTCACCGTTAACCACTCCCCCCGATCTCCCTGTGTCACCGTTAACCACTCCCCCGATCTCCCTGTGTCACCGTTAACCACTCCCCCGATCTCCCTGTGTCACCGCTAACCATTCCCCCCAATCTCCCTGTGTCACCGTTAACCACTCCCCCTGATCTCCCTGTGTCACCGTTAACCACTCCCCCGATCTCCCTGTGTCACCGTTAACCACTCCCCCCGATCTCCCTGTGTCACCGGTTCCCCCCGATCTCCCTGTGTCACCGTTAACCACTCCCCCCCGATCTCCCTGTGTCACCGTTAACCACTCCCCCTGATCTCCCTGTGTCACCGGTTCCCCCCGATCTCCCTGTGTCACCGTTAACCACTCCCCCGATCTCCCTGTGTCACCGTTAACCACTCCCCCGATCTCCGTGTCACCGTTAACCATTCCCCCTGATCTCCCCGTGTCACTGTTACCACTCCCCCTGATCTCCCTGTGTCACCGTTAACCACTCCCCCCGATCTCCCTGTGTCACCGTTAACCACTCCCCCCCGCTCTCCCTGTGTCACCGTTAACCACTCCCCCCGATCTCCCTGTGTCACCGTTAACCACTCCCCCTGATCTCCGTGTCACCGTTAACCACTCCCCCCGATCTCCCTGTGTCACCGTTAACCACTCCCCCCCCGATCTCCCTGTGTCACCGTTAACCACTCCCCCCGATCTCCCTGTGTCACCGTTAACCACTCCCCCCCGATCTCCCTGTGTCACCGTTAACCACTCCCCAGATCTCCCTGTGTCACCGTTAACCACTCCCCCGATCTCCCTGTGTCACCGTTAACCACTCCCCCCGGATCTCCCTGTGTCACCGTTAACCACTCCCCCCGACCTCCGTGTCACCGTTAACCACTCCCCCTGATCTCCCTGTGTCACCGTTAACCACTCTCCCCGATCTCCCTGTGTCACCGTTAACCACTCCCCTGATCTCCCTGTGTCACCGTTAACCACTCCCCTGATCTCCCTGTGTCACCGTTAACCACTCCCCCGATCTCCCTGTGTCACCGTTAACCACTCCCCCCGATCTCCCTGTGTCACCGGTTCCCCCCGATCTCCCTGTGTCACCGTTAACCACTCCCCCCGATCTCCCTGTGTCACCGTTAACCACTCCCCCCGATCTCCCTGTGTCACCGGTTCCCCCCGATCTCCCTGTGTCACCGTTAACCACTCCCCCCCCGATCTCCCTGTGTCACCGTTAACCACTCCCCCGATCTCCCTGTGTCACCGTTAACCACTCCCCCGCTCTCCCTGTGTCACCGTTAACCACTCCCCCGATCTCCCTGTGTCACCGTTAACCACTCCCCCGATCTCCCTGTGTCACCGTTAACCACTCCCCCCGATCTCCCTGTGTCACCGGTTCCCCCCGATCTCCCTGTGTCACCGTTAACCACTCCCCCGATCTCCCTGTGTCACTGTTAACCACTCCCCCGATCTCCCTGTGTCACCGTTAACCACTCCCCCCGATCTCCCTGTGTCACCGTTAACCACTCCCCCGATCTCCCTGTGTCACCGTTAACCACTCCCCCGATCTCCCTGTGTCACCGTTAACCACTCCCCCGATCTCCCTGTGTCACCGTTAACCACTCCCCCGATCTCCCTGTGTCACCGCTAACCATTCCCCCCGATCTCCCTGTGTCACCGTTAACCACTCCCCCTGATCTCCCTGTGTCACCGTTAACCACTCCCCCCGATCTCCCTGTGTCACCGGTTCCCCCCGATCTCCCTGTGTCACCGTTAACCACTCCCCCCCCGATCTCCCTGTGTCACCGTTAACCACTCCCCCGATCTCCCTGTGTCACCGTTAACCACTCCCCCGCTCTCCCTGTGTCACCGTTAACCACTCCCCCGATCTCCCTGTGTCACCGTTAACCACTCCCCCGATCTCCCTGTGTCACCGTTAACCACTCCCCCCGATCTCCCTGTGTCACCGGTTCCCCCCGATCTCCCTGTGTCACCGTTAACCACTCCCCCCCGATCTCCCTGTGTCACCGTTAACCACTCCCCCTGATCTCCCTGTGTCACCGTTAACCACTCCCCCGATCTCCCTGTGTCACCGCTAACCACTCCCCCGATCTCCCTGTGTCACCGTTAACCACTCCCCCGATCTCCCTGTGTCACCGTTAACCACTCCCCCCGATCTCCCTGTGTCACCGTTAACGACTCCCCCGATCTCCCTGTGTCACCGTTAACCACTCCCCCGATCTCCCTGTGTCACCGTTAACCACTCCCCCGATCTCCCTGTGTCACCGTTAACCACTCCCCCGATCTCCCTGTGTCACCGCTAACCATTCCCCCCGATCTCCCTGTGTCACCGTTAACCACTCCCCGATCTCCCTGTGTCACCGTTAACCACTCCCCCTGATCTCCCTGTGTCACCGTTAACCACTCCCCCGATCTCCCTGTGTCACCGTTAACCACTCCCCCTGATCTCCCTGTGTCACCGTTAACCACTCCCCCCGATCTCCCTGTGTCACCGTTAACCACTCCCCCGATCTCCGTGTCACCGTTAACCATTCCCCCTGATCTCCCCGTGTCACTGTTACCCCCTGATCTCCCTGTGTCACTTAACCACTCCCCTGATCTCCCTGTGTCACCGTTAACCATTCCCCCCGATCTCCCTGTGTCACCGTTAACCACTCCCCCCGATCTCCCTGTGTCACCGTTAACCACTCCCCCCCCGATCTCCCTGTGTCACCGTTAACCACTCCCCCTGACCTCCGTGTCACCGTTAACCACTCCCCCGATCTCCCTGTGTCACCGTTAACCACTCCCCCGATCTCCCTGTGTCACCGTTAACCACTCCCCCTGATGACCCTGTGTCACCGTTAACCACTCCCCCGCTCTCCCTGTGTCACCGTTAACCACTCCCCCCGATCTCCCTGTGTCACCGTTAACCACTCCCCCCGATCAGCCTGTGTCACCATTAACCACTCCCCCCGATCTCCCTGTGTCACCATTAACCACTCCCCCGATCTCCCTGTGTCACCGTTAACCACTCCCCCCGGATCTCCCTGTGTCACCGTTAACCACTCCCCCCGATCTCCCTGTGTCACCGGTTCCCCCCGATCTCCCTGTGTCACCGTTAACCACTCCCCCCGATCTCCCTGTGTCACCGTTAACCACTCCCCCGATCTCCCTGTGTCACCGTTAACCACTCCCCCCGATCTCCTTGTGTCACCGTTAACCACTCCCCCCGATCTCCCTGTGTCACCGTTAACCACTCCCCCCCCGATCTCCCTGTGTCACCGTTAACCACTCCCCCCGATCTCCCTGTGTCACCGGTTCCCCCCGATCTCCCTGTGTCACCGTTAACCACTCCCCCGATCTCCCTGTGTCACCGTTAACCACTCCCCGATCTCCCTGTGTCACCGTTAACCACTCCCCCGATCTCCCTGTGTCACCGTTAACCACTCCCCCGATCTCCCTGTGTCACCGTTAACCACTCCCCCGATCTCCCTGTGTCACCGTTAACCACTCCCCCGATCTCCCTGTGTCACCGCTAACCATTCCCCCCGATCTCCCTGTGTCACCGTTAACCACTCCCCCTGATCTCCCTGTGTCACCGTTAACCACTCCCCCGATCTCCCTGTGTCACCGTTAACCACTCCCCCTGATCTCCCTGTGTCACCGTTAACCACTCCCCCCGCTCTCCCTGTGTCACCGTTAACCACTCCCCCGATCTCCCTGTGTCACCGTTAACCACTCCCCCGATCTCCCTGTGTCACCGTTAACCACTCCCCCGCTCTCCCTGTGTCACTTAACCACTCCCCCCGATCTCCCTGTGTCACCGTTAACCACTCCCCCGATCTCCGTGTCACCGTTAACCATGCCCCCTGATCTCCCTGTGTCACTTAACCACTCCCCTGATCTCCCTGTGTCACCGTTAACCACTCCCCCTGATCTCCCCGTGTCACTGTTACCACTCCCCCTGATCTCCCTGTGTCACCGTTAACCACTCCCCCCGATCTCCCTGTGTCACCGTTAACCACTCCCCCCGCTCTCCCTGTGTCACCGTTAACCACTCCCCCCGATCTCCCTGTGTCACCGTTAACCACTCCCCCGATCTCCCTGTGTCACCGTTAACCACTCCCCCTGATCTCCCTGTGTCACCGTTAACCACTCCCCCTGATCTCCCTGTGTCACCGTTAACCACTCCCCCGATCTCCCTGTGTCACCGTTAACCACTCCCCCTGATCTCCCTGTGTCACCGTTAAACACTCCCCCCGATCTCCCAGTGTCACCGTTAACCACTCCCCCCCCGATCTCCCTGTGTCACCGTTAACCATTCCCCCCGATCTCCCTGTGTCACCGTTAACCACTCCCCCCGATCTCCTTGTGTCACCGTTAACCACTCCCCCCCGATCTCCCTGTGTCACCGTTAACCACTCCCCCCCCGATCTCCCTGTGTCACCGTTAACCACTCCCCCCGATCTCCTTGTGTCACCGTTAACCACTCCCCCCCCCGATCTCCCTGTGTCACCGTTAACCACTCCCCCTGACCTCCTTGTCACCATTAACCACTCCCCCGATCTCCCTGTGTCACCGTTAACCACTCCCCCGATCTCCCTGTGTCACCGTTAACCACTCCCCCCGATCTCCCTGTGTCACCGTTAACCACTCCCCCGCTCTCCCTGTGTCACCGTTAACCACTCCCCCGGATCTCCCTGTGTCACCGTTAACCACTCCCCCGATCTCCCTGTGTCACCATTAACCACTCCCCCGATCTCCCTGTGTCACCGTTAACCACTCCCCCGATCTCCCTGTGTCACCGTTAACCACTCCCCCGATCTCCCTGTGTCACCGTTAACCACTCGCCCGATCTCCCTGTGTCACCGTTAACCACTCCCCCCGATCTCCGTGTCACCGGTTCCCCCCGATCTCCCTGTGTCACCGTTAACCACTCCCCCCGATCTCCCTGTGTCACCGTTAACCACTCCCCCCGATCTCCCTGTGTCACCGTTAACCACTCCCCCGGATCTCCCTGTGTCACCGTTAACCACTCCCCCCCGATCTCCCTGTGTCACCGTTAACCACTCCCCCGATCTCCCTGTGTCACCGTTAACCACTCCCCCGATCTCCGTGTCACCGTTAACCACTCCCCCTGATCTCCCTGTGTCACCGTTAACCACTCCCCCGATCTCCCTGTGTCACCGTTAACCACTCCCCCGATCTCCCTGTGTCACCGTTAACCACTCCCCCGATCTCCGTGTCACCGTTAACCACTCCCCCGCTCTCCCTGTGTCACCGTTAACCACTCCCCCCGATCTCCCTGTGTCACCGTTAACCACTCCCCCGATCTCCCTGTGTCACCGTTAACCACTCCCCGATCTCCCTGTGTCACCGTTAACCACTCCCCCTGATCTCCCTGTGTCACCGTTAACCACTCCCCCGCTCTCCATGTCACCGTTAACCACTCCCCCTGATCTCCCTGTGTCACCGTTAACCACTCCCCCTGATCTCCCTGTGTCACCGTTAACCACTCCCCCCGATCTCACTGTGTCACCGTTAACCACTCCCCCCGATCTCACTGTGTCACCGTTAACCACCCCGCTGATCTCCCTGTGTCACCATTAACCACTCCCCCGCTCTCCCTGTGTCACCGTTAACCACTCCCCCGATCTCCCTGTGTCACCGTTAACCACTCCCCGATCTCCCTGTGTCACCGTTAACCACTCCCCCTGATCTCCCTGTGTCACCGTTAACCACTCCCCCCGATCTCCCTGTGTCACCGTTAACCACTCCCCCGATCTCCCTGTGTCACCGTTAACCACTCCCCCGATCTCCCTGTGTCACCGTTAACCACTCCCCCTGATCTCCCTGTGTCACCGTTAACCACTCCCCCGCTCTCCCTGTGTCACCGTTAACCACTCCCCCCGATCTCCCTGTGTCACCGTTAACCACTCCCCCCGATCTCCCTGTGTCACCGTTAACCACTCCCCCGATCTCCGTGTCACCGTTAACCATGCCCCCTGATCTCCCTGTGTCACTTAACCACTCCCCTGATCTCCCTGTGTCACCGTTAACCACTCCCCCTGATCTCCCCGTGTCACTGTTACCACTCCCCCTGATCTCCCTGTGTCACCGTTAACCACTCCCCCCGATCTCCCTGTGTCACCGTTAACCACTCCCCCCGCTCTCCCTGTGTCACCGTTAACCACTCCCCCCGATCTCCCTGTGTCACCGTTAACCACTCCCCCGATCTCCCTGTGTCACCGTTAACCACTCCCCCTGATCTCCCTGTGTCACCGTTAACCACTCCCCCTGATCTCCCTGTGTCACCGTTAACCACTCCCCCGATCTCCCTGTGTCACCGTTAACCACTCCCCCTGATCTCCCTGTGTCACCGTTAAACACTCCCCCCGATCTCCCAGTGTCACCGTTAACCACTCCCCCCCCGATCTCCCTGTGTCACCGTTAACCATTCCCCCCGATCTCCCTGTGTCACCGTTAACCACTCCCCCCGATCTCCTTGTGTCACCGTTAACCACTCCCCCCCGATCTCCCTGTGTCACCGTTAACCACTCCCCCCCCCGATCTCCCTGTGTCACCGTTAACCACTCCCCCGATCTCCTTGTGTCACCGTTAACCACTCCCCCCCCCGATCTCCCTGTGTCACCGTTAACCACTCCCCCTGACCTCCTTGTCACCATTAACCACTCCCCCGATCTCCCTGTGTCACCGTTAACCACTCCCCCGATCTCCCTGTGTCACCGTTAACCACTCCCCCCGATCTCCCTGTGTCACCGTTAACCACTCCCCCGCTCTCCCTGTGTCACCGTTAACCACTCCCCCGGATCTCCCTGTGTCACCGTTAACCACTCCCCCGATCTCCCTGTGTCACCATTAACCACTCCCCCGATCTCCCTGTGTCACCGTTAACCACTCCCCCGATCTCCCTGTGTCACCGTTAACCACTCGCCCGATCTCCCTGTGTCACCGTTAACCACTCCCCCCGATCTCCGTGTCACCGGTTCCCCCCGATCTCCCTGTGTCACCGTTAACCACTCCCCCCGATCTCCCTGTGTCACCGTTAACCACTCCCCCCGATCTCCCTGTGTCACCGTTAACCACTCCCCCGGATCTCCCTGTGTCACCGTTAACCACTCCCCCCCGATCTCCCTGTGTCACCGTTAACCACTCCCCCGATCTCCCTGTGTCACCGTTAACCACTCCCCCGATCTCCGTGTCACCGTTAACCACTCCCCCTGATCTCCCTGTGTCACCGTTAACCACTCCCCCGATCTCCCTGTGTCACCGTTAACCACTCCCCCGATCTCCCTGTGTCACCGTTAACCACTCCCCCGATCTCCGTGTCACCGTTAACCACTCCCCCGCTCTCCCTGTGTCACCGTTAACCACTCCCCCCGATCTCCCTGTGTCACCGTTAACCACTCCCCCGATCTCCCTGTGTCACCGTTAACCACTCCCCGATCTCCCTGTGTCACCGTTAACCACTCCCCCTGATCTCCCTGTGTCACCGTTAACCACTCCCCCGCTCTCCATGTCACCGTTAACCACTCCCCCTGATCTCCCTGTGTCACCGTTAACCACTCCCCCTGATCTCCCTGTGTCACCGTTAACCACTCCCCCCGATCTCCCTGTGTCACCGTTAACCACTCCCCCGATCTCCCTGTGTCACCGTTAACCACTCCCCCGATCTCCCTGTGTCACCGTTAACCACTCCCCCTGATCTCCCTGTGTCACCGTTAACCACTCCCCCGCTCTCCCTGTGTCACCGTTAACCACTCCCCCCGATCTCCCTGTGTCACCGTTAACCACTCCCCCCGATCTCCCTGTGTCACCGTTAACCACTCCCCCGATCTCCTGGGTGCCGCCATCCTCCGTTCCCGGCTCGCTATTCAACATGTGCGACGCAGGGGCGCTGCCATCTTTGATTATCCCCCGCCCGGCTCCCTTCACCTCCGGTCCGCCGCACGTCACTTCCGGTCCGCCGCCGATCGTCACTTTCGGACCTGCGCACTCGACCTCTGGCCCCCCCCTCCACGTGGTCTGCATGGGCGCCGCCCGGAACCCCGACTTACGTCACTTCTGGTCCACCGCCGATTGTCACTTCCGGTCCTGCGCACTCGACCGAAATGCTGCAAACAACTGAGATGCAGCCAGCGACAGCAACCTGGCCTCCAACAGCAGCCTACGACGCCTGGGCGCCGCCACCTTCTTCCGCAGGCCGCTCCCCGGATCCGGCACCCTTCTCCAACAGCTCCACCATCGCATCCATCGTCCTCGACCAGGACCGACCGCATCAGCTCGCCAGATCCACCATGGAGGTTCAGGTAAATCGTTTCACTGTTACCTGCGTCATGACATCTTCGACAGCGGCAGCACGGAGAGCTTCCTCCACCCGGACACCGTGCGCCGCTGCTCCCTCAAGGTACTACCCACGCGCAGGCATATTTCCATGGCCTCCAACTCCCAGTCGGCCGAGGTTTCGGGCTACTGCGTCGTCACCCTCTCAGTGAACGGCGCGGTGTTCCAGGATTTCAAATTCATGGTCCTCCCTCACCTCTGCGCCGCCGCGATCCTCGGCCTGGACTTCCAATGCCACCTGCGCAGCCTCACATTGCATTTTAACGGCCCCCTCACGGTCTCCAACCCCCAGTTCTTCCCTGATCCCCCCCCGGGTCCCACCTGTAGTCTCTCCATGCTCAGGATCCCCCCCCCCCTTCACTGTTTGCTAATCTCACCCCCGACTGCAAGCCCGTGGCTACTAAAAGTCGGCGTTACAGTTTCGGGGACCGCCAATTCATTCGAGCGGAGATTAAGCGCCTTCTCTCGGAAAAGATCATTGCTCCCAGCACCAGCCCCTGGCGAGCCCAAGTGGTGGTAGTCAAGTCTGGCGAGAAACACCGCATGGTCATTGACTACAGTCAGACCATCAACCGGTACACGCTGCTTGATGCGTATCCCCTCCCCCGCATATCTGACATGGTCAACCGGATTGCACAGTACCGGGTGTTCTCCACCATAGACATGAAATCCGCCTACCACCAGCTCCCTATCCGCCCGGAGGACCGTAACTTCACGGCCTTCGAGGCGGACGGCCGCCTCTACCACTTTCTTAGGGTACCCTTTGGCGTCACCAATGGAGTCTCGGTCTTCCAACGGGAGATGGACCGAATGGTGGACCAGAACAGACTGCGGGCTACCTTCCCGTATCTGGACAACGTCACCATTTGCGGCCACAACCAGCAGGACCATGACATCAACCTCACTAAATTCCTCCAAACTGCCAAACGCCTCAATCTCACGTACAACGAGGCAAAATGTGTTTTCGGCACCACCCGCCTCGCCATACTCGGCTACGTGGCGGAGAACGGTGTCCTCGGCCACGATCCCGACCGTCTGCGCCCCCTTCTCGAACTCCCCATTCCCACCTGCCCCAAAGAACTGAGGCGATGCCTTGGGTTCTTTGCCTACTATGCCCAGTGGGTGCCTGAGTACGCTGACAAGGCCCGACCCCTCCTCCGTTCCCCCTCATTCCCCCTCCAGCCCGAGGCCTGCCAGGCCTTCCACCTCCTAAAAACCGCTATCGCCAAAGCCGCCATGCATGCGGTAGACGAGTCTGCATCATTCCAAGTCGAGAGCGATGCCTCCGACTTTGCCCTGGGTGCCACCCTCAACCAGGCGGGCAGGCCCATCGCCTTCTTTTCCCGCACACTCCAAGGCCCCGGGATCCGCCACTCCTCTGTTGAGAAGGAGGCACAAGCCATAGTGGAAGCCGTCCGGCACTGGAGGCACTACCTGGCCGGAAAACCATTTACCCCTCGTTACTGACCAACGATCAGTTGCGTTCATGTTCGACAACAAACAATGAGGTAAAATCAAAAATGATAAGATATTACGGTGGAGGATCGAACTCTCCATCTACAATTATACTATCTTATACCGGCCAGGTAAGCTCAATGATCCTCCTGATGCCCTGTCCCGTAGTACTTGTGCCAACGCACAGGATGACCGGCTGCGGGCACTACATAATGACCTCTGTCACCCGGGTGTCAGGCGGCTCTACCACTACATCAAGGGCCACAACCTACCCTTCTCAGTCGAGGAGGTCAAAGCCATGACTAGGGACTGCCAAGTCTGTGCGGCGTGCAAGCCGCAATTCTACAAGCCAGACAAGGTGCACCTAATCAAGGCTACCCGCCCCTTTGAACGTCTCAGCATTGACTTCAAAGGGCCCCTCCCCACCCACAACCGCAACACATACTTTCTCAACGTCATCGACGAGTACTCGCGGTTCACCTTCGCCATTCCCTGCCCCAACACGACCTCCGCCACCGTCATCAAAGCGTTGCACGACCTCTTCATGCTGTTCGGTTATCCCAATTACATTCACAGTGACTGGGGCTCCTCATTCATTCATGAGGAGCTGCGTCGGTACCTGCTCGCCAGGGGCGTTGCCTCGAGCAGGACGACCAGTTACAACCCCCGGGCGAACGGACAGGTGGCAAGGGAGAACGCGACAGTTTGGAAGGCCGTGCTGCTAGCCCTCAAGTCCAGAGGCCTACCAGTCTCCCGTTGGCAGGAGGCCCTCCCGTCCGCACTCCACTCCATCCGGTCTCTTTTGTGTACTGCAACGAATGCTACCCCTCATGAGCGGATGTTTCTCTTCTCCAGGAGATCGGCATCCGTGACATCGCTTCCGTCCTGGCTCCTGTCCCCGGGAGACGTCCTGCTCCGCAAGCACGTGCGGACCTCTAAGGCGGAGCCCCTGGTGGAGAGAGTCCGTCTCCTCCACGCCAACCCACAGTACGCATACATAGCGTACCCCGACGGGCGTGAGGAGACCGTCTCCATCAAGGACCTGGCCCCCTCTGGGGCCCCTGCCGCCCCCGCCCCGCAACCTACACCCCGCTCCCTCTCTGCTCCCGTCGATCCCTCGGCCTGTTACTACTCCGTGCCAGCCGCTGTCATCCCGCAGTTTCGCCTCGAGCCAGCCGAAGCGGTGGGGGACGTCATGCCGCCTCGCGACCCAGCACCACCGACCGCACGGATACCGCCGGACACTACCTCAGCGCCGCAGCTCCGACGTTCAAAGAGATCGACCCAACCCATCGTTCGTCTCGACCTCTGACGACACGGAACCTCCTGATGGACTCTGTTCGTTACTCCCTGTTTGTTCACTGTGTTGGCTACTCCATATTTTCACCCCGGACTTCCTTCTAAACAAGGGGTGAATGTGGTGATACACCACTGTACTTCCCTAGCATTATACATGGTTATATAATATTTGTGTGTAACATGGCCCTGTAATCCTGTGTATGGTACTGTGTATTGTACTAACAAAGAACAAAGAAATGTACAGCACAGGAACAAGCCCTTCGGCCCTCCAAGCCCGTGCCGACCATGCTGCCCGACTAAACTACAATCTTCTACACTTCCTGGGTCCGTATCCCTCTATTCCCATCCTATTCATGTATTTGTCAAGATGCCCCTTAAATGTCCCGATCTCCCTGTGTCACCGTTAACCACTCCCCCCCGATCTCCCTGTGTCACCGTTAACCACTCCCCCCCGATCTCCCTGTGTCACCGTTAACCACTCCCCCTGATCTCCCTGTGTCACCGCTAACCACTCCCCCGATCTCCCTGTGTCACCGTTAACCATTCCCCCGATCTCCCTGTGTCACTGTTAACCACTCCCCCGATCTCCCTGTGTCACTGTTAACCACTCCCCCTGATCTCCCTGTGTCACCATTAACCACTCCCCCTGATCTCCCTGTGTCACCGTTAACCACTCCCCCTGATCTCCCTGTGTCACCGCTAACCACTCCCCCGATCTCCCTGTGTCACCGTTAACCATTCCCCCGATCTCCCTGTGTCACTGTTAACCACTCCCCCGATCTCCCTGTGTCACTGTTAACCACTCCCCCTGATCTCCCTGTGTCACCGTTAACCACTCCCCCTGATCTCCCTGTGTCACCATTAACCACTCCCCCGCTCTCCCTGTGTCACCGTTAACCACTCCCCCCGATCTCCCTGTGTCACCGTTAACCACTCCCCCCGCTCTCCCTGTGTCACCGTTAACCACTCCCCCGATCTCCCTGTGTCACTGTTAACCACTCCCCCCGATCTCCCTGTGTCACCGTTAACCACACCCCCTAATCTCCCTGTGTCACCGCTAACCACTCCCCCGATCTCCCTGTGTCACCGTTAACCACACCCCCTAATCTCCCTGTGTCACCGCTAACCACTCCCCCCGATCTCCCTGTGTCACCGCTAACCACTCCCCCTGATCTCCCTGTGTCACCGTTAACCACTCCCCCCGCTCTCCCTGTGTCACCGTTAACCACTCCCCCCGATCTCCCTGTGTCACCGTTAACCACTCCCCCCGCTCTCCCTGTGTCACCGTTAACCACTCCCCCCGATCTCCCTGTGTCACCGTTAACCACTCCCCCCGATCTCCCTGTGTCACCGTTAACCACTCCCCCTGATCTCCCTGTGTCACCGTTAACCATTCCCCCTGATCTCCCTGTGTCACCGTTAACCACTCCCCCGATCTCCCTGTGTCACCGCTAACCATTCCCCCGATCTCCCTGTGTCACCGTTAACCACTCCCCCTGATCTCCCTGTGTCACCGTTAACCACACCCCCTAATCTCCCTGTGTCACCGCTAACCACTCCCCCCGATCTCCCTGTGTCACCGCTAACCACTCCCCCTGATCTCCCTGTGTCACCGTTAACCACTCCCCCCGCTCTCCCTGTGTCACCGTTAACCACTCCCCCCGATCTCCCTGTGTCACCGTTAACCACTCCCCCCGCTCTCCCTGTGTCACCCTTAACCACTCCCCCCGATCTCCCTGTGTCACCGTTAACCACTCCCCCCGATCTCCCTGTGTCACCGTTAACCACTCCCCCTGATCTCCCTGTGTCACCGTTAACCATTCCCCCTGATCTCCCTGTGTCACCGTTAACCACTCCCCCGATCTCCCTGTGTCACCGCTAACCATTCCCCCGATCTCCCTGTGTCACCGTTAACCACTCCCCCGATCTCCCAGTGTCACCGCTAACCACTCCCCCTGATCTCCCTGTGTCACCGCTAACCATTCCCCCTGATCTCCCTGTGTCACCGCTAACCATTCCCCCTGATCTCCCCGTGTCACCGCTAACCATTCCCCCCGATCTCCCTGTGTCACCGTTAACCATTCCCCCTGATCTCCCTGTGTCACCGCTAACCATTCCCCCTGATCTCCCCGTGTCACCGCTAACCATTCCCCCGATCTCCCTGTGTCACCGCTAACCATTCCCCCTGATCTCCCCGTGTCACCGCTAACCATTCCCCCTGATCTCCCTGTGTCACCGCTAACCATTCCCCCTGATCTCCCCGTGTCACCGCTAACCATTCCCCCCGATCTCCCCGTGTCACCGCTAACCATTCCCCCTGATCTCCCTGTGTCACCGTTAACCATTCCCCCGATCTCCCTGTGTCACCGTTAACCACTCCCCCGATCTCCCAGTGTCACCGCTAACCACTCCCCCTGATCTCCCTGTGTCACCGCTAACCATTCCCCCTGATCTCCCTGTGTCACCGCTAACCATTCCCCCTGATCTCCCCGTGTCACCGCTAACCATTCCCCCCGATCTCCCTGTGTCACCGTTAACCATTCCCCCTGATCTCCCTGTGTCACCGCTAACCAGTCCCCCGATCTCCCTGTGTCACCGTTAACCACTCCCCCTGATCTCTGTGTCACCGCTAACCATTCCCCCTGGTAGATTTGTCCTATCTGCAGGGGTCAGACGTTCCCCAGCAGCATTTCCAAAGAATGTGGCCAGTACTTCTGTAAGAGAGTTTCTGAGGAAGGAGCTGTGCTCTGAAAGCTCGACTCGAAGCTCACCTGTTCGACTTTAACCTGCTTTTGTACGAATTCTCACTGTTTCTTTATTGTATGCCACATTTTACTAGTTCATTGGTTTATCCAGAATGCTGATTTAAAATTGTTTCTCTCCTGACAGTTCATCGTTATGTCATATTTCTGTGTGCAAGTCTTTCTGTGACAATTGCATTTGCGCTCGCTTATGAATCGACAACAATTGGTGAGTAATTGACCAATAGCAGATCCCCAAGAAACTGCCAATATCGGGGTGTCTCTTTATCATTTCCCCTTGAGGCAGAGGGAATTCTGTCGGCTCCACACATGAACTCTGAGAGATTCACACACTCCTGGAGTAACTGAATGTTAATTCCCACAAGGGAGTGCATGAGGAGAGAATTCGCATCAGAATCACGCTGCAAGTTTATTAACATTGTCCCTGTGTGACTATATTTAATATTGGTGTGTCTATAATCTATAACAGTGACACTGTCCCTGTGTGACTATATTTAATATTGGTGTGACTATAATCTATAACAGAGTGACACTGTCCCTGTGTGACTATATTTAATATTGGTGTGTCTAATCTATAACAGTGTGACACTGTCCCTGTGTGACTATATTTAATATTGGTGTGTCTATAATCTATAACAGTGACACTGTCCCTGTGTGTGACTATATTTAATATTGGTGTGTCTATAATCTATAACAGTGTGACACTGTCCCTGTGTGTGACTATATTTAATATTGGTGTGACTATAATCTATAACAGAGTGACACTGTCCCTGTGTGTGACTATATTTAATATTGGTGACTATAATCTATAACAGTGTGACACTGTCCCTGTGTGACTATATTTAATATTGGTGTGACTATAATCTATAACAGTGTGACACTGTCCCTGTGTGACTATATTTAATATTGGTGTGTCTATAATCTATAACAGTGTGACACTGTCCCTGTGTGACTATATTTAATATTGATGTGTCTATAATCTATAACAGTGTGACACTGTCCCTGTGTGACTATATTTAATATTGGTGTGTCTATAATCTATAACAGTGACACTGTCCCTGTGTGACTATATTTAATATTGATGTGTCTATAATCTATAACAGAGTGACACTGTCCCTGTGTGTGACTATATTTAATATTGGTGTGTCTATAATCTATAACAGTGTGACACTGTCCCTGTGTGTGACTATATTTAATATTGGTGTGTCTATAATCTATAACAGTGTGACACTGTCCCTGTGTGACTATATTTAATATTGGTGTGTCTATAATCTATAACAGAGTGACACTGTCCCTGTGTGTGACTGTATTTAATATTGGTGTGTCTATAATCTATAACAGTGTGACACTGTCCCTGTGTGTGACTGTATTTAATATTGGTGTGTCTATAATCTATAACAGTGTGACACTGTCCCTGTGTGACTATATTTAATATTGGTGTGTCTATAATCTATAACAGAGTGACACTGTCCCTGTGTGACTGTATTTAATATTGGTGTGTCTATAATCTATAACAGAGTGACACTGTCCCTGTGTGTGACTATATTTAATATTGGTGTGACTATAATCTATAACAGAGTGACACTGTCCCTGTGTGTGACTGTATTTAATATTGGTGTGTCTATAATCTATAACAGAGTGACACTGTCCCTGTGTGTGACTGTATTTAATATTGGTGTGTCTATAATCTATAACAGTGTGACACTGTCCCTGTGTGTGACTGTATTTAATATTGGTGTGTCTATAATCTATAACAGTGTGACACTGTCCCTGTGTGACTATATTTAATATTGGTGTGTCTATAATCTATAACAGAGTGACACTGTCCCTGTGTGACTGTATTTAATATTGGTGTGTCTATAATCTATAACAGAGTGACACTGTCCCTGTGTGTGACTATATTTAATATTGGTGTGTCTATAATCTATAACAGTGTGACACTGTCCCTGTGTGACTATATTTAATATTGGTGTGTCTATAATCTATAACAGAGTGACACTGTCCCTGTGTGTGACTATATTTAATATTGGTGTGACTATAATCTATAACAGTGTGACACTGTCCCTGTGTGTGACTATATTTAATATTGGTGTGACTATAATCTATAACAGTGACACTGTCCCTGTGTGACTATATTTAATATTGGTGTGACTATAATCTATAACAGTGTGACACTGTCCCTGTGTGACTATATTTAATATTGGTGTGTCTATAATCTATAACAGTGTGACACTGTCCCTGTGTGTGACTGTATTTAATATTGGTGTGTCTATAATCTATAACAGAGTGACACTGTCCCTGTGTGACTATATTTAATATTGGTGTGACTATAATCTATAACAGTGTGACACTGTCCCTGTGTGACTATATTTAATATTGGTGTGTCTATAATCTATAACAGTGACACTGTCCCTGTGTGACTATATTTAATATTGGTGACTATAATCTATAACAGAGTGACACTGTCCCTGTGTGACTATATTTAATATTGGTGTGTCTATAATCTATAACAGTGTGACACTGTCCCTGTGTGTGACTATATTTAATATTGGTGTGTCTATAATCTATAACAGTGTGACACTGTCCCTGTGTGACTATATTTAATATTGGTGTGTCTATAATCTATAACAGTGTGACACTGTCCCTGTGTGTGACTATATTTAATATTGATGTGTCTATAATCTATAACAGTGTGACACTGTCCCTGTGTGTGACTATATTTAATATTGGTGTGTCTATAATCTATAACAGTGACACTGTCCCTGTGTGACTATATTTAATATTGGTGACTATAATCTATAACAGTGTGACACTGTCCCTGTGTGACTATATTTAATATTGGTGTGTCTATAATCTATAACAGTGTGACACTGTCCCTGTGTGTGACTATATTTAATATTGGTGTGTCTATAATCTATAACAGTGTGACACTGTCCCTGTGTGACTATATTTAATATTGGTGTGTCTATAATCTATAACAGTGACACTGTCCCTGTGTGACTATATTTAATATTGGTGACTATAATCTATAACAGAGTGACACTGTCCCTGTGTGACTATATTTAATATTGGTGTGTCTATAATCTATAACAGTGTGACACTGTCCCTGTGTGACTATATTTAATATTGGTGACTATAATCTATAACAGTGTGACACTGTCCCTGTGTGACTATATTTAATATTGGTGACTATAATCTATAACAGTGTGACACTGTCCCTGTGTGTGACTATATTTAATATTGGTGTGTCTATAATCTATAACAGTGTGACACTGTCCCTGTGTGACTATATTTAATATTGGTGTGTCTATAATCTATAACAGTGTGACACTGTCCCTGTGTGTGACTATATTTAATATTGGTGTGTCTATAATCTATAACAGTGTGACACTGTCCCTGTGTGACTATATTTAATATTGATGTGTCTATAATCTATAACAGTGTGACACTGTCCCTGTGTGACTATATTTAATATTGGTGTGTCTATAATCTATAACAGTGTGACACTGTCCCTGTGTGACTATATTTAATATTGGTGACTATAATCTATAACAGTGTGACACTGTCCCTGTGTGTGACTATATTTAATATTGGTGTGTCTATAATCTATAACAGTGTGACACTGTCCCTGTGTGACTATATTTAATATTGATGTGTCTATAATCTATAACAGTGTGACACTGTCCCTGTGTGTGACTATATTTAATATTGGTGACTATAATCTATAACAGTGTGACACTGTCCCTATGTGTGACTATATTTAATATTGGTGTGTCTATAATCTATAACAGTGTGACACTGTCCCTGTGTGTGACTATATTTAATATTGGTGTGTCTATAATCTATAACAGTGTGACACTGTCCCTGTGTGTGACTATATTTAATATTGGTGTGTCTATAATCTATAACAGTGACACTGTCCCTGTGTGACTATATTTAATATTGGTGACTATAATCTATAACAGAGTGACACTGTCCCTGTGTGACTATATTTAATATTGGTGTGTCTATAATCTATAACAGAGTGACACTGTCCCTGTGTGTGACTGTATTTAATATTGGTGTGTCTATAATCTATAACAGTGTGACACTGTCCCTGTGTGACTATATTTAATATTGGTGTGTCTATAATCTATAACAGTGACACTGTCCCTGTGTGACTATATTTAATATTGGTGACTATAATCTATAACAGTGTGACACTGTCCCTGTGTGACTATATTTAATATTGGTGTGTCTATAATCTATAACAGTGTGACACTGTCCCTGTGTGACTATATTTAATATTGGTGTGTCTATAATCTATAACAGAGTGACACTGTCCCTGTGTGTGACTATATTTAATATTGGTGTGACTATAATCTATAACAGTGTGACACTGTCCCTGTGTGTGACTATATTTAATATTGGTGTGTCTATAATCTATAACAGTGTGACACTGTCCCTGTGTGACTATATTTAATATTGGTGTGACTATAATCTATAACAGTGTGACACTGTCCCTGTGTGTGACTATATTTAATATTGGTGTGTCTATAATCTATAACAGAGTGACACTGTCCCTGTGTGACTGTATTTAATATTGGTGTGTCTATAATCTATAACAGTGTGACACTGTCCCTGTGTGTGACTGTATTTAATATTGGTGTGTCTATAATCTATAACAGAGTGACACTGTCCCTGTGTGACTGTATTTAATATTGGTGTGACTATAATCTATAACAGAGTGACACTGTCCCTGTGTGACTATATTTAATATTGGTGTGTCTATAATCTATAACAGTGTGACACTGTCCCTGTGTGACTATATTTAATATTGGTGTGTCTATAATCTATAACAGTGTGACACTGTCCCTGTGTGACTATATTTAATATTGATGTGTCTATAATCTATAACAGTGTGACACTGTCCCTGTGTGTGACTATATTTAATATTGGTGTGACTATAATCTATAACACTGTGACACTGTCCCTGTGTGACTATATTTAATATTGGTGTGTCTATAATCTATAACAGTGTGACACTGTCCCTGTGTGTGACTGTATTTAATATTGATGTGTCTATAATCTATAACAGTGTGACACTGTCCCTGTGTGACTATATTTAATATTGATGTGTCTATAATCTATAACAGTGTGACACTGTCCCTGTGTGTGACTGTATTTAATATTGATGTGTCTATAATCTATAACAGTGTGACACTGTCCCTGTGTGACTATATTTAATATTGATGTGTCTATAATCTATAACAGTGTGACACTGTCCCTGTGTGTGACTATATTTAATATTGGTGTGTCTATAATCTATAACAGAGTGACACTGTCCCTGTGTGACTATATTTAATATTGGTGTGTCTATAATCTATAACAGTGTGACACTGTCCCTGTGTGACTATATTTAATATTGATGTGTCTATAATCTATAACAGTGTGACACTGTCCCTGTGTGTGACTATATTTAATATTGGTGTGACTATAATCTATAACAGTGTGACACTGTCCCTGTGTGTGACTATATTTAATATTGGTGTGTCTATAATCTATAACAGTGTGACACTGTCCCTGTGTGTGGACTAGATTTAATATTGATGTGTCTATAATCTATAACAGTGTGACACTGTCCCTGTGTGACTATATTTAATATTGATGTGTCTATAATCTATAACAGTGTGACACTGTCCCTGTGTGTGACTATATTTAATATTGGTGTGTCTATAATCTATAACAGAGTGACACTGTCCCTGTGTGACTATATTTAATATTGGTGTGTCTATAATCTATAACAGTGTGACACTGTCCCTGTGTGACTATATTTAATATTGGTGACTATAATCTATAACAGTGTGACACTGTCCCTGTGTGTGACTATATTTAATATTGGTGTGTCTATAATCTATAACAGTGTGACACTGTCCCTGTGTGTGACTATATTTAATATTGGTGTGTCTATAATCTATAACAGTGTGACACTGTCCCTGTGTGACTATATTTAATATTGGTGTGTCTATAATCTATAACAGTGTGACACTGTCCCTGTGTGACTATATTTAATATTGGTGACTATAATCTATAACAGTGTGACACTGTCCCTGTGTGTGACTATATTTAATATTGGTGTGTCTATAATCTATAACAGTGTGACACTGTCCCTGTGTGTGACTATATTTAATATTGGTGTGTCTATAATCTATAACAGTGTGACACTGTCCCTGTGTGTGACTATATTTAATATTGGTGTGTCTATAATCTATAACAGTGTGACACTGTCCCTGTGTGTGACTATATTTAATATTGGTGTGTCTATAATCTATAACAGAGTGACACTGTCCCTGTGTGGCTATATTTAATATTGGTGTGACTATAATCTATAACAGAGTGACACTGTCCCTGTGTGACTGTATTTAATATTGGTGTGTCTATAATCTATAACAGTGTGACACTGTCCCTGTGTGACTGTATTTAATATTGGTGTGTCTATAATCTATAACAGTGTGACACTGTCCCTGTGTGTGACTATATTTAATATTGGTGACTATAATCTATAACAGTGTGACACTGTCCCTGTGTGTGACTATATTTAATATTGATGTGTCTATAATCTATAACAGTGTGACACTGTCCCTGTGTGACTATATTTAATATTGGTGTGTCTATAATCTATAACAGTGTGACACTGTCCCTGTGTGTGACTGTATTTAATATTGGTGTGTCTATAATCTATAACAGAGTGACACTGTCCCTGTGTGACTATATTTAATATTGGTGTGACTATAATCTATAACAGTGTGACACTGTCCCTGTGTGACTATATTTAATATTGGTGTGACTATAATCTATAACAGTGTGACACTGTCCCTGTGTGTGACTATATTTAATATTGGTGTGTCTATAATCTATAACAGAGTGACACTGTCCCTGTGTGTGACTATATTTAATATTGGTGTGTCTATAATCTATAACAGTGTGACACTGTCCCTGTGTGACTATATTTAATATTGGTGACTATAATCTATAACAGAGTGACACTGTCCCTGTGTGACTATATTAAATATTGGTGACTATAATCTATAACAGTGTGACACTGTCCCTGTGTGACTATATTTAATATTGATGTGTCTATAATCTATAACAGTGTGACACTGTCCCTGTGTGACTATATTTAATATTGATGTGTCTATAATCTATAACAGTGTGACACTGTCCCTGTGTGACTATATTTAATATTGGTGACTATAATCTATAACAGTGTGACACTGTCCCTGTGTGACTATATTTAATATTGATGTGTCTATAATCTATAACAGTGTGACACTGTCCCTGTGTGTGACTATATTTAATATTGATGTGTCTATAATCTATAACAGTGTGACACTGTCCCTGTGTGTGACTATATTTAATATTGGTGTGACTATAATCTATAACAGTGTGACACTGTCCCTGTGTGACTATATTTAATATTGGTGTGTCTATAATCTATAACAGTGTGACACTGTCCCTGTGTGACTATATTTAATATTGGTGTGTCTATAATCTATAACAGAGTGACACTGTCCCTGTGTGTGACTATATTTAATATTGGTGTGTCTATAATCTATAACAGTGTGACACTGTCCCTGTGTGACTATATTTAATATTGGTGTGTCTATAATCTATAACAGTGTGACACTGTCCCTGTGTGACTATATTTAATATTGGTGTGTCTATAATCTATAACAGTGTGACACTGTCCCTGTGTGTGACTGTATTTAATATTGGTGTGTCTATAATCTATAACAGTGTGACACTGTCCCTGTGTGTGACTATATTTAATATTGGTGACTATAATCTATAACAGTGTGACACTGTCCCTGTGTGACTATATTTAATATTGGTGTGTCTATAATCTATAATAGTGTGACACTGTCCCTGTGTGACTATATTTAATATTGGTGTGTCTATAATCTATAACAGAGTGACACTGTCCCTGTGTGTGACTATATTTAATATTGGTGTGACTATAATCTATAACAGTGTGACACTGTCCCTGTGTGTGACTATATTTAATATTGGTGTGTCTATAATCTATCACAGTGTGACACTGTCCCTGTGTGACTATATTTAATATTGGTGTGTCTATAATCTATAACAGAGTGACACTGTCCCTGTGTGTGACTATATTTAATATTGGTGTGACTATAATCTATAACAGTGTGACACTGTCCCTGTGTGACTATATTTAATATTGGTGACTATAATCTATAACAGAGTGACACTGTCCCTGTGTGACTATATTTAATATTGGTGTGTCTATAATCTATAACAGTGTGACACTGTCCCTGTGTGTGACTATATTTAATATTGGTGACTATAATCTATAACAGTGTGACACTGTCCCTGTGTGACTATATTTAATATTGGTGACTATAATCTATAACAGAGTGACACTGTCCCTGTGTGACTATATTTAATATTGGTGTGTCTATAATCTATAACAGTGTGACACTGTCCCTGTGTGTGACTACATTTAATATTGGTGACTATAATCTATAACAGTGTGACACTGTCCCTGTGTGACTATATTTAATATTGGTGTGTCTATAATCTATAACAGAGTGACGCTGTCCCTGTGTGACTATATTTAATATTGGTGTGTCTATAATCTATAACAGTGTGACACTGCCCCTGTGTGTGACTGTATTTAATATTGGTGTGACTATAATCTATAACAGTGTGACACTGTCCCTGTGTGACTATATTTAATATTGGTGTGTCTATAATCTATAACAGTGTGACACTGTCCCTGTGTGACTATATTTAATATTGGTGACTATAATCTATAACAGAGTGACACTGTCCCTGTGTGACTATATTTAATATTGGTGTGTCTATAATCTATAACAGTGTGACACTGTCCCTGTGTGTGACTGTATTTAATATTGGTGTGACTATAATCTATAACAGTGTGACACTGTCCCTGTGTGACTATATTTAATATTGGTGTGTCTATAATCTATAACAGTGTGACACTGTCCCTGTGTGTGACTGTATTTAATATTGGTGTGACTATAATCTATAACAGTGTGACACTGTCCCTGTGTGACTATATTTAATATTGGTGTGACTATAATCTATAACAGTGTGACACTGTCCCTGTGTGTGACTATATTTAATATTGGTGTGTCTATAATCTATAACAGTGTGACACTGTCCCTGTGTGTGACTGTATTTAATATTGGTGTGACTATAATCTATAACAGTGTGACACTGTCCCTGTGTGACTATATTTAATATTGGTGTGACTATAATCTATAACAGAGTGACACTGTCCCTGTGTGACTATATTTAATATTGGTGTGACTATAATCTATAACAGAGTGACACTGTCCCTGTGTGACTATATTTAATATTGATGTGTCTATAATCTATAACAGAGTGACACTGTCCCTGTGTGACTATATTTAATATTGGTGTGACTATAATCTATAACAGAGTGACACTGTCCCTGTGTGTGACTATATTTAATATTGGTGTGTCTATAATCTATAACAGTGTGACACTGTCCCTGTCTGACTATATTTAATATTGGTGTCTCTCTTTATATTCCACTATTATCTATATATGGCCCTGATTCGTCTGATGTTGATGCCATTGGTCAATTGTCTGGAGTTTTGGAAGTGTCATGTGAGAGTACCTTTAAGAAATGTACGTTTAAGAAATGGGTGTCTATCAGTGATGTCAGAGTGTGGATGTAGCTGGGCTGTCTGTCAGCTTTTTACTTTCATTTTAGGCTGTTTGCTGCAGGGTGTGTTTTAGTTTTGTTTTCAGAGCTGGATAGCTGCAGTCACAGCCAGAAGGGGTATTAGTCTCTCTCTCTGTAATCTAAAAATTGTAAATTGATCCTTTGGTGATTTAAAACTAATAACTGCTCTCAGTAGTGACTTTAACCTGATACGCTTCTGTTAAAAGTTCTTTTTTAAGTCTTATGGATGTTAAAAGGACAGCTTAAGGATTACTTAGTGTCGTATTCTTTGGGGTTGTATTTGAAGTGATGGTTGCTAAGATGTTCACTGTATGGTTTAAAAAGGTTAACTTGAGTTCATAGAATAAACATTGTTTTGCTTTAAAAAATGCTTTTCCATTTCTGCTGTACCACACCTGTAGAGTGGGCCGTGTGCTCCCCATACCACAATCTAGTAAAAGTTGTGGATCAGGTGAACTCCACGATACACTTTGGGGTTCTCTAATCCCTGGCCCATAACAGGAAGAAATCATTCTGCTGTTATATTTCTCCATGTTAGGGAGGCACGGTGGCACAGTGGGTTAGCACTGCTGCCTCATGGCGCCCAGGTCCCAGGTTTGATCCCGGCTCTGAGTCACTGTCCATGTGGAGTTTGCACATTCTCCCCGTGTCTGCGTGGGTTTCGCCCCCACAACCCAAAGGTGCAGGGCAGGTGGATTGGCCGCACTAAATTGCCCCTTAATTGGAAAAAATGAATTGGGTACTCTAAATTTATAAAAAAAAATATATATTTCTCCGTGTTGTTTGCTCCATCTATCACGTGGATTTTATTTGTCCTCAGTTACATATTGCCGATATCCACACCAACTTCTAATTGTGAGGGGTTTGATGGCTGTGCTCGCCTACATATTCCCTATGTTCGTCTTTATCCTCTTCTACAACGCGCACCGTGAGTAATATGTGGCAGAGAAAGTTATGGTTTGCAAACTGAGAGTTCAATGTTTCAGCTACATGTCTGTTAGAATTCTGTTGCTGGCATAATTTTCCCACTCGGCCTTAAAGTCTGCTCTGGTCAGGGTCAGCATGTTTGGGCGATTCATGAAGATGGAAGTGACTCAACAATATCAGCTCAAGGTGCTCCTTGAGCACATGGAAATTCCTCTTTCCACCATGGAGCTGACAGTCACAGTCCCCAATATCTTTGCACTGCCTCCCTCTGCTAAACCAACTCATCTAGTTCCCCGTGGCCTTGCAATTTCTTTTCTCTTCAGGTTATTTGTCCGTATCCTGTTGAAAGCCGTGATTTTATATCATCTGCCACACCATGATGCAATGCATTCCAAATCCTTCTGATCCCATCTCCGTCAAGATCAGAACCTCCATAATCTAAGTTATTTACTGAAGAACTGAAGCTGCAGGATTCCAGTTTTAACAAAAGATTGTTGTGTAACTACAAGACCTAGCACTGTTGCCTCACAGCGCCAGGGTCTCAGGTTTGATTCCTGGCACTGTTTGTGCGGAGTCTGCATGTTCTCCCCGTGTCTGCGTGGGTTTCCTCCGGGTGCTCCGGTTTCCTCCCACAAGTCCCGAAAGACGTGCTGTTAGATGAATTGAACATTCTGAATTCTCCGTCAGTGTACCCGAACAGGCGCAGGAATGTGGCGACTAGGGGCTTTTCACAGTCACTTCATTGCAGTGTTAATAAGAAAATAAGAACTAGGAGCAGGAGTAGGCCACCTGGCCCCTCGAGCCTGCTCCGCCATTCAATGAGATCAAGGCTGATCTTTTGTGGACTCAGCTCCACTTTCCGGCCCGAACACCATAACCCTTAATCCCTTTATTCTTCAAAAAACTATCTATCTTTATCTTAAAAACATTTAATGAAGGAGCCTCCACTGCTTCACTGGGCAAGGAATTCCATAGATTCACAACCCTTTGGGTGAAGAAGTTTCTCCTAAACTCAGTCCTAAATCTACTTCCCCTTATTTTGAGGCTATGCCCCCTAGTTCTGCTTTCACCCGCCAGTGGAAACAACCTGCCCGCATCTATCCTATCTATTCCCTTCATAATCTTATATGTTTCAATAAGATCTCCCCACATCCTTCTAAATGCCAATGAGTACAGTCCCAGTCTACTCAACCTCTCCTCGTAATCCAACCCCTTCAGCTCTGGGATTAACCTAGTGAATCTCCTCTGCACACCCTCCAGTGCCAGTACGTCCTTTCTCAAGTAAGGAGACCAAAACTGAACACAATACTCCAGGTGTGGCCTCACTAACACCTTATACAATTGCAGCATAACCTCCCTAGTCTTAAACTCCATCCCTCTCGCAATGAAGGACAAAATTCCATTTGCCTTCTTAATCACCTGTTGCACCTGTAAACCAACTTTTTGCGACTCATGCACTAGCACACCCAGGTCTCTCTGCACAGCAGCATGTTTTAATATTTTAGCTTTTAAATAATAATCCCTTTAAATAATAATCACAAGCCTACTTGTGACAATGAAGATTGTGTTATTATAAGAGTCAAAACAAAGAAGACACTAATTAATTTCTTATCTAATCCCCATACTCAAAAACGCAGAATCAACATTGGTTAAACATGAACTAACAGCCAATTTGCAGGTTGGTTATGCATTGACCTTTATTTATGTATGGGAAGTGAGCATCGCTGGTTAGTCCAGCATTTATTGCCCCTCCCGAGTTGCTCCTCTTGGTGGGGAGTTGCCTTCTTGAGGCTGCAGTACTTGAGGTGTAGGTACACCCACTGTGCTGTTAGGGAGGAGGCTCCAGGCTGTTGCCCAGCAATTCTATTCTCCCCAAAGTGGATAATCCTTTTGCACATTACACTCGATCTGCCAAATTCTAAGCCACCCGTTTATCTATGTTTTAGATCCTCTGTATCAGACTCCTTCAGTTACGTTTTGCCATGCAGGCCTCTGTTGACACCCCTCCGAATATTAGTGAGGGTGACGGAAAGTGGGGCCTACAGGTCCGCTCGCACCAGTGAGGGAGTTGGGGCCTCAATCAGAAGCAGGAGAGGATTACAGGAAGATATGAGCAGCTCCAACAGTCTGGTTTGAGGAAGCCTTGGCCTTTCGAGTCCGAGCAGGCAATTTCAGCCGATTAAGAATAATAATCTTTTATTGTCACAAGTATGAAGTTACTGTGAAAACACAGTCGCCACATTCCGGCGCTTGTTCGGAGAGGCCGGTACGGGAATTGAACCCCCGCTGCTGGCCTTGTTCTGCACTACAAACCAGCTGTCTAGCCCTCTGAGCTAAACCGACCCATCATTTGCAAAAGCATTTTTCAGGCTTAGTGGAGTGTTATCAGCTGTGCGAAAGGGCTCATTCCCTGGGTTGGCAGGGTGCAAGAACACTTCAGGGCACAGTGGAAGAGGCAGGCATCAGCTGCTTGTCACAGAATCATAGAATTGTTATGATTCAGAAGGAGACCATTATTGTCCGCACCGACTCTCCAAACGAGCATCGTGACTAAGTGCCGTTCCCCTGCCTTTTCACCGAATCCCTACACATTGTTCCTGTTCAAATAATCATCTACCGCCCTTTTTAATGCCTCGATTGAACCTCACTGTGCCTCCACCTCACTTCCAGGCCGTACATTCCAGATCCAAACCACTCACTGTGTGGAAAAATGTCCTTCTTGCATCACATTTACTTGCACACAATTCAGGTCATCACACTACCAGAAGGATGTGGAGGCTTTGGACAGGGTGCAGAGGAGGTTTATCAGGATGTTGCCTGGTCTGGAGGGTGTTAGCTTTGCGGGGAGACTGAATAGACTCGGACTGTTTTCATTAGAAAGACGGAGGTTGAGGGGCGACCTGATAGAGGTCTACAAGATTATATGGGGCATGGATAGAGTGGATGGCAGGCACTCTTTCCCAGGGTGGAGGGGTCAGTCACCAGGGGGAATAGGTTTAAGGTCCGTGGGGCAAAGTTTAGAGGAGATGTGCGAGGCAGGTTTTTACACAGTGGGTGGTGAGTGTCTGGAACGCGTTGCCAGGGGAGGGTGTGGAAGCAGATACATTAACGGCGTTCAAAAGTCATCTTGACAAGGACATGGATAGGATGGGTATAGAGGGATACGGCACAAGGAAGTGCTGAGGGTTTTGACAAAGGTTGGTATCATGACCGGTGCAGGCTTGGAGGGCCGAAGGGCCTGTTCCTGTGCTGTATCGTTCTTTGGGCATTTCAGAGGGGGGTGCAAATAAATCACTGGAGAAAGGAGGTTGATAAATCAGTCTGAGAGATGTAGTGAAATGTCACAACTATTCCAACACAATTTATTTATGAAGCACTGTGATTTTCCTTCCCTCCAATAGTTGCTTCTTTGCTGGTAGTTTAAGACACATCAGGTTCAATCTGTGTTCCAATGAGTGCCATTTGTTGCTGCTGCAGTCCACTCACATTAGCAATATTTAGGGGGTACCTTTTTGATGGGCGACACCTCATCTTCCTGTATTTGGGCAGGAGAGCAATAGAAACCCAGGGAAAATGGCATATAAGCTGTTCCCCCCCCCCCCCTGAGGTTTCCATGGTTCCTCGGCTGAATGCGTGAGCAGGAAAAACCCTTTGGGAATTTATTCCCTTAGCTTGATGGATAAGGCGGAAGCTTTAAAGACTAACGGGTTTATATTTTGTCAGTGATAGCAGAGGCTCTTGAAGGTGCAATTGGAAGAAATGTTCAGCATTGCTGAAATGAGATTATTACAAAGTAAATGACGGTAAATATGAAACATTTCCTTCATTAAAATGAAATATTGCTGCACTAAACACGTCAGTAAATTTGGCTCTGCAGCTCGGGAGTAGAAAATCTTGTAGTCTCTCAAACTGCACAGTTGTTAGTACTTTGGGCAATTAGGGATGGGCCACAAATGTTGGCCCACATTCTGTAAAATATATATTTTAATTTCTTACGTCTGCTTCTGGTTTTAATTGCATTTCTTGTCTTGTTGGTACAAGTGAGGAGTTGAAAATAAAGCTCCCTCACACATTAACTTGATCATTCCTCTGAATACATGGCCTTTCCACTGAATATGCGCATATTCTGTTATCATGTGAGGAACACTTGTCAGTCCCTTTCCCATGCAGCCTCAATTTTTTTTACTTCAGTCAGAGAGATCTAGGTGCACAGGTCCACAGGTCACTGAAAGGGGCAACACAGGTGGAGAAGGTAGTCAAGAAGGCATACGGCATGCTTGCCTTCATTGGCCGGGGCATTGAGTATAAGAATTGGCAAGTCATGTTGCAGCTGTGTAGAACCTTAGTTAGGCCACACTTGGAGTATAGTGTTCAATTCTGGTCACCACACTACCAGAAGGATGTGGAGGCTTTAGAGAGGGTGCAGAAGAGATTTACCAGGATGTTGCCTGGTATGGAGGGCATTAGCTATGAGGAGCGGTTGAATAAACTCGGTTTGTTCTCACTGGAACGACGGAGGTTGAGGGGAGACCTGATAGAGGTCGACAAAATTATGAGGGACATAGACAGAGTGGATAGTCAGAGGCTTTTCCCCAAGATAGAGGGGTCAATTACTAGGGGGCATAGGTTTAACGTGCAAGGGTCAAGGTTTAGAGATGTACAAGGCCAGAGGGTAGTGGGTGCCTGGAACTCGCTACCGGAGGAGGTGGTGGAAGCAGGGACGATAGGGACATTTAAGGGGCATCTTGACAAATACATGAATAGGATGGGAATAGAGGGATACGGACCCAGGAAGTGTGGAAGATTGTAGTTTAGTCGGGCAGCATGGTCGGCACGGGCTTGGAGGGCCGAAGGGCCTGTTCCTGTGCTGTGCATTTCTTTGTTCTTTGTTCTTTGTTCTTCTTTTGCAAATCACTAAATCTGTGCCTCTTTCACAAGGGGGAACAGTTTCTCCCCATCAACTCTGCCCAGCCCCCTCATGGGTTTAAACACCTCGATCAAATCCCCTCTCAGTCGCCTTCTCTCCCAGGGGAACATTCCCAACCTCTCCACATCACTGAAGTTTCTCATCCCTGGATCCGTTCCTGTAATCCTCTCCTGCTCTCTCTGCAATGTGTTCCCATCCTTCCTGTTGTGTGACCCAGAACTGGTCACAATATTCCAGCTGGGGCCTAACTAGTGACTTGTACAAGTTCAGCAGGACCTCCTGGCTCTTGTACTCTGTGTCCCTATTAATAAAGGCCAGAATATTCCACACTTTATTCACTGCTCTCTCCACCTGTCCCGGCACCTTCAATGATCCATAGACACCCACACACAGCTCCCTCTGCTCCTGAACCCAGGGGTTCAGCATCGTCTGGGCACCAAGTCATAGAGCAAGGCTACGTACACCCGATCTGATCGCAGGAAGGGTACAGTTAGAAATGGATGCCCCATCCTCGCAGATAATAGGCCAAGGAAGCGACTTGCAGACCTAAATACGAACCCTGGCCATCAGAAAGTCACAACAGAGAAGGAGTTATTTACCCAGACAACAAAATCTACTGTAACGGGCAATGGTGACCAGGCATGAGAGAAAACCAATGCATGCAGAGACTGTGACTCAAAGCAGATGATCAGACACCTCGTGCCCTTGTCTGCAGGTAGACCACGAAAGGTCAAGAAGAATGAGGAGCACTGAGTGGGCACTGGTGAGGTCACTATCCAGAGCTGGGGGCAATGGAAATCTGTCACATTAAAATGTTCACTATTAAAGCATGTCACACTCTGCCACATTAATCTTCACCACATGCCTGCCTGCAGACCCACCCACTGTGCCCCTTCGCTACCCCTGCTCCACGGGCACAGTGGTCCAAGACCTCGGGCAGAGGAAGGGTGTGATCAGGCTGGGAGCAGAAAGGCAGGAGTCAGACTCGAGCAGAACCTGAGGAGCACCAGAGCTTTCCTCCCAGCGAGTGATCATCTCTCTTCTGCCTCGTGTAGCGACCCGCTGACAGTGCCAACACAGGCCCATCACCCTGGAGGGATGTCGCCCAGACCCTTGGAGTGGGGAACAGGGTGATCGGGGAGGGTGTGATAGGAGAAAGAAATGGGGGGGTGGGGGGGAGGAAATGGGGAGAGGGCCGAGGTGACGGACACAGCCTTGTCCGAGGAGAACCTGGAGATGATGAGGGCCGCTCTAGTCCTCCATACATGTTGGACAGAGCTGCCAGCGGTCCCTCATCCTCCAGCCCCTCCGGGTCTGCGTCCTCCTCCCCCTCCTCAACGAAGCTATGTGTCCCTCCTCAGGCGAGGCCGCGTGTCCCTCCTCAGACGAGACCGCGTGTCCCTCCTCAGACGAGGCCGCGCGTCCCACCTCCTCCGACGAAACCGTGTGTCCCTCCTCAGACGAGACCGCGTGTCTGTCCCTCCTCCTCCTCCTCAGGCGAGGCCGCGCGTCCCTCCTCAGACGAGACCACGTGTCCCTCCTCAGGCGAGGCTGCGTGTCCCTCCCCCTCCTCAGACGAGGCCGCGTGTCCCTCCCTCCTCAGACGAGGCCGCGTGTCCCTCCTCAGACGAGGCTGCGTGTCCCTCCCTCCTCAGACGAGGCTGCGTGTCCCTCCTCAGACGAGGCAGCATGTCCCTCCCCCTCCTCAGACGAGGCCGCGTGTCCCTCCTCAGACGAGGCCGCATGTCCCTCCTCAGACAAGGCTGCGCGTCCCTCCTCAGACGAGACCACGTGTCCCTCCTCCTCAGATGAAGCCGCGCGTCCCTCCTCAGGCGAGGCCGCGCGTCTCTCCTCAGGCGAGGCCGCGCGTCTCTCCTCAGGCGAGGCTGCGTGTCCCTCCCCCTCCTCAGACGAGGCTGCGTGTCCCTCCCCCTCCTCAGACGAGGCTGCGTGTCCCTCCTCAGACGAGGCTGCGTGTCCCTCCCTCCTCAGACGAGGCTGCGTGTCCCTCCCCCTCCTCAGACGAGACCACGTGTCCCTCCTCAGACGAGGCTGCGTGTCCCTCCCTCCTCAGACGAGGCTGCGTGTCCCTCCCTCCTCAGACGAGACCGCGTGTCCCTCGTCCCCCTCCTCAGACGAGACCACGTGCCCCTCCTCAGACGAGGCTGCGTGTCCCTCCCTCCTCAGACGAGGCTGCGTGTCCATCCCCCTCCTCAGACGAGGCTGCGTGTCCCTCCCTCCTCAGATGAGACCGCGTGTCCCTCCTCCTCAGATGAAGCCGCGCGTCCCTCCTCAGGCGAGGCCGCGCGTCTCTCCTCAGACGAGACCGCGTGTCCCTCCCTCCTCAGACGAGGCCGCGTGTCCCTCATCCTCCTCAGGCGAGGCCCCGCGTCCCTCCTCAGATGAGGCTGCGTGTCCCTCCCCCTCCTCAGACGAGGCTGCGTGTCCCCCCCTCCTCAGACGAGGCTGCGTGTCCCCCCCTCCTCAGATGAGGCTGCGTGTCCCTCCCCCTCCTCAGACGAGACCACGTGTCCCTCCTCAGACGAGGCTGCGTGTCCCTCCCTCCTCAGACGAGGCTGCGTGTCCCTCCCCCTCCTCAGACGATGCCGCGTGTCCCTCCCTCCTCAGACGAGGCCGCGTGTCCCTCCTCAGACGAGACCGCGTGTCCCTCCCTCCTCAGGCGAGGCCGCGCGTCCCTCCTCAGACGAGACCACGTGTCCCTCCTCAGACGAGGCTGCGTGTCCCTCCTCCTCCTCAGGCGAAGCCGCGTGTCCCTCCTCAGGCGAGGCTGCGTGTCCCTCCCCCTCCTCAGACGAGACCGCGTGTCCCCTCCTCCCCCTCCTCAGACGAGACCACGTGTCCCTCCTCTTCAGGTGAAGCCGCGCGTCCCTCCCTCCTCAGACGAGGCCGCGTGTCCCTCCTCAGACGAGGCCGCGTGTCCCTCCCTCCTCAGACGAGGCCGCGTGTCCCTCCCCCTCCTCAGACGAGGCCGCGTGTCCCTCCCTCCTCAGACGAGGCCGCGTGTCCCTCCTCAGACGAGGCTGCGTGTCCCTCCCCCTCCTCAGACGAGGCTGCGTGTCCCTCCCCCTCCTCAGACGAGACCACGTGGCCTCCTCAGACGAGGCTGCGTGTCCCTCCCTCAGACGAGGCTGCGTGTCCCTTCTCAGACGAGGCTGCGTGTCCCTCCCCCTCCTCAGACGAGGCTGCGTGTCCCTCCCTCCTCAGACGAGGCCGCGTGTCCCTCCTCAGACGAGACCGCGTGTCCCTCCCTCCTCAGACGAGGCCGCGTGTCCCTCCCTCCTCAGGCGAGGCCGCGCGTCCCACCTCAGACGAGACCACGTGTCCCTCCTCAGACGAGGCTGCGTGTCCCTCCTCAGACGAGGCTGCGTGTCCCTCCTCAGACGAGGCCGCGTGTCCCTCCCCCTCCTCAGACGAGGCTGCGTGTCCCTCCCTCCTCAGACGAGGCTGCGTGTCCCTCCTCAGACGAGACCGCATGTCCCTCCTCCCCCTCCTCAGACGAGACCACTTGTCCCTCCTCCTCAGATGAAGCCGCGCGTCCCTCCTCAGGCGAGGCCCCGTGTCTCTCCTCAGACGAGACCGCGTGTCCCTCCCTCCTCAGACGAGGCTGCGTGTCCCTCCTCCTCCTCAGGCGAGGCCGCGTGTCCCTCCCTCCTCAGACGAGGCTGCGTGTCCCTCCCTCCTCAGACGAGGCCGCGTGTCCCTCCCTCCTCAGACGAGGCCGCGTGTCCCTCCTCAGACGAAGCCACATGTCCCTCCCCCTCCTCAGACGAGGCTGCGTGTCCCTCCCCCTCCTCAGACGAGGCTGCATGTCCCTCCCCCTCCTCAGACGAGACCACGTGTCCCTCCTCAGACGAGGCTGCGTGTCCCTCCCTCCTCAGACGAGGCCGCGTGTCCCTCCTCAGACGAGGATGCGTGTCCCTCCCCCTCAGACGAGGATGCGTGTCCCTCCCTCCTCAGGCGAGGCCGCGTGTCCCTCCCTCCTCAGACGAGACCGCGCGTCCCTCCCCCTCCTCAGACGAGACCACGTGCCCCTCCTCAGACGAGGATGCGTGTCCCTCCCCCTCAGACGAGGATGCGTGTCCCTCCCTCCTCAGGCGAGGCCGCGTGTCCCTCCCTCCTCAGACGAGGCTGCGTGTCCCTCCCCCCTCCTCAGACGAGGCTGCGTGTCCCTCCTCAGACGAGGCTGCGTGTCCCTCCCCCTCCTCAGACGAGGCTGCGTGTCCCTCCCTCCTCAGACGAGGCTGCGTGTCCCTCCTCAGACGAGGCTGCGTGTCCCTCCCTCTTCAGACGAGGCTGCGTGTCCCTCCCCCTCCTCAGACGAGGCTGTGTGTCCCTCCTCCCCCTCCTCAGACGAGACCACGTGTCCCTCCTCAGACGAGGCCGCGTGTCCCTCCTCAGACGAGGCCGCGTGTCCCTCCCTCCTCAGACGAGGCCGCGTGTCCCTCCTCCTCCTCAGGCGAGACCACGTGTCCCTCCTCAGGCGAGGCCGCGGGTCCCTCCTCAGACGAGGCCGCGTGTCCCTCCCTCCTCAGGCGAGGCCGCGCGTCCCTCCTCAGGCGAGACCACGTGTCCCTCCTCAGGCGAGACCACGTGTCCCTCCTCAGGCGAGGCCGCGTGTCCCTCCTCAGACGAGGCCGCGTGTCCCTCCTCAGACGAGGCCGCGTGTCCCTCCTCCTCCTCAGACGAGGCCGCGTGTCCCTCCCTCCTCAGACGAGGCCGCGTGTCCCTCCCTCCTCAGACGAGGCCGCGTGTCCCTCCTCAGACGAGGCTGCGTGTCCCTCCTCAGACGAGGCCGCGTGTCCCTCCTCCTCCTCAGACGAGGCCGCGTGTCCCTCCCTCCTCAGACGAGGCCGCGTGTCCCTCCCTCCTCAGACGAGACCGCGTGTCCCTCCCTCCTCAGACGAGGCCGCGTGTCCCTCCCTCCTCAGACGAGGCCGCGTGTCCCTCCCCCTCCTCAGACGAGGCCGCGTGTCCCTCCCCCTCCTCAGACGAGGCCGCGTGTCCCTCCTCAGACGAGACCGCGTGTCCCTCCCTCCTCAGACGAGGCCGCGTGTCCCTCCTCAGACGAGGCCGCGTGTCCCTCCCCCTCCTCAGGCGAGGCCGCGTGTCCCTCACCCTCCTCAGACGAGGCCGCGTGTCCCTCCCCCTCCTCAGGCGAGGCCGCGTGTCCCTCACCCTCCTCAGACGAGGCCGCGTGTCCCTCACCCTCCTCAGATGAGGCCGCGCGTCCCTCCTCAGACGAGGCCGCGTGTCCCTCCCTCCTCAGACGAGGCTGCGTGTCCCTCCCTCCTCAGACGAGGCTGCGTGTCCCTCCTCAGGCGAGGCAGCGTGTCCCTCCCGCCTCAGACGAGGCCGCGTGTCCGTCCCTCCTCAGACGAGGCCGCGTGTCCCTCCTCAGACGAGGCCGCGTGTCCCTCCCTCCTCAGACGAGGCCGCGTGTCCCTCCTCCTCCTCAGGCGAGACCACGTGTCCCTCCTCAGGCGAGGCCGCGCGTCCCTCCTCAGGCGAGACCACGTGTCCCTCCTCAGGCGAGACCACGTGTCCCTCCTCAGGCGAGGCCGCGTGTCCCTCCTCAGACGAGGCCGCGTGTCCCTCCTCAGACGAGGCCGCGTGTCCCTCCTCCTCCTCAGACGAGGCCGCGTGTCCCTCCCTCCTCAGACGAGGCCGCGTGTCCCTCCCTCCTCAGACGAGGCTGCGTGTCCCTCCCCCTCCTCAGACGAGGCCGCGTGTCCCTCCTCAGACGAGGCCGCGTGTCCCTCCTCAGACGAGGCCGCGTGTCCCTCCTCCTCCTCAGACGAGGCCGCGTGTCCCTCCCTCCTCAGACGAGGCCGCGTGTCCCTCCCTCCTCAGACGAGGCCGCGTGTCCCTCCCTCCTCAGACGAGACCGCGTGTCCCTCCCTCCTCAGACGAGGCCGCGTGTCCCTCCCCCTCCTCAGACGAGGCCGCATGTCCCTCCCCCTCCTCAGACGAGGCCGCGTGTCCCTCCTCAGACGAGACCGCGTGTCCCTCCCTCCTCAGACGAGGCCGCGTGTCCCTCCTCAGACGAGGCCGCGTGTCCCTCCCCCTCCTCAGGCGAGGCCGCGTGTCCCTCACCCTCCTCAGACGAGGCCGCGTGTCCCTCACCCTCCTCAGACGAGGCCACGTGTCCCTCACCCTCCTCAGATGAGGCCGCGTGTCCCTCCCTCCTCAGACGAGGCTGCGTGTCCCTCCCTCCTCAGACGAGGCCGCGTGTCCCTCCTCCTCCTCAGGCGAGGCCACGCGTCCCTCCTCAGACGAGACCACGTGTCCCTCCTCAGACGAGGCTGCGTGTCCCTCCCCCTCCTCAGACGAGGCCGCGTGTCCCTCCCTCCTCAGACGAGGCCGCGTGTCCCTCCCTCCTCAGACGAGGCCGCGTGTCCCTCCCTCCTCCTCAGATGAGGCCGCCTGTCCCTCAGGCGAGGCTGCGTGTCCCTCCTCAGACGAGACCGCGTGTCCCTCCCTCCTCAGACGAGGCCGCGTGTCCCTCCCTCCTCAGACGAGGCCGCGTGTCCCTCCCTCCTCCTCAGATGAGGCCGCCTGTCCCTCAGGCGAGGCTGCGTGTCCCTCCTCAGACGAGACCGCGTGTCCCTCCTCAGACGAGACCGCGTGTCCCTCCTCCTCTTCAGACGAGGCCGCGTGCCCCTCCTCCTCCAGCATGTCACCCTGCAGCTGTGCCAGTTTGTGGGGGGCACAGCAGGCTGCATCAAAGCAGGGGACCCTCTTGGGGCTGTACTGTTTGGCACAGCCAGGGTTGCCCAGGCTTTTGGAGCCATACTTTCTGTAGTCCAGTGCACCGCTCAAGGACAGCAAGGGGTGGCAACGTGGGTGTCATTGGACAGGGTCTCCAGCTCGCTCTCAAGCCTCCGCATCAGCCAGGACCCCAGCAGGTATCCCTTATCCACCATCAGCCAACCCATCATACTGGAATGGTCACAGAGGTTTACAGCAGGGAAACAGGCCCTTCGGCCCAATGTCCATGCCGCCCAGTTTCTCTCCCTAAGCTAGTCCCAATTGCCCGCCATTGGCCTTCTCCCTCTATGCCCATGTATGTGTTTAAATGCTTTTCCAAAGACAAAATTGTACCCGCCTCTACCACTGCCCCTGGCAGCTCATTCCAGACACTCACCACCCTCTGTGTGAAACGATTTCCCCTCTGGTCTCTCTTGTATCTCTCTCCTCTCACCTTAAACCTCTGCCCTCTAGTTCTAGACTCTACCTTTGGGAAAAGATGTCGACTATCGACCTTATCGATGCTCCTCATTATTTTATAGACCTCTAAAAGATCACCCTTAAGCCTGCTACGCTCCAGTGAAAATAAATCCCAGCCTATCCAGCCTCTCGTGGTCCTCAAAGACATGTGGATCTCAGAGTGCCAGCACCCCCCCCCCCCCCCCCGCCCCCCCCACGGGCACTGGGGCAGCAGTTCCGATGCTCCTGAGCTGCATGCCGGTAAATGGAAATGGGTACTCACCTCCTCACTTTTCCCTCAGAAGCCATTGCACCAGCATCGTGTCATCAAAAGAAAGAACTAAACGATGCCTGCGTGACTTCCTGCTGCGGAGTCGCATCATTCTCGGGAGTCCGCTGCATTCGCCTCAATCTCGCCAATGAAAATTAGTGTGAATGATATTCTCCCCATTTCTGGGCTTAATCCGGAACTCGGGAACGGGCCGGGTGAAACGTCGGCATGAGTAATGATTCTTCCCATTCCCACGATTCACCCAGCATGCCTGGATCCGGTCCAAACACACTGCAATCGCTAAACAGCGCCACCTATGTTCACTCTCTGCCCATCTCTATCCTTACAGTTCAAGGAATAGAAATGCACGTGAAACTGAAAGCTGTCAGACGAGCCACTCAACATCGCTTAATGGGAATCTAGCTTTGTGCATTGTTACAAGGTACAGTATGAGGGAGCAAAATCAAATCACGTACTTTACTATCAGAGTTCAGCAATAAACCTCATTACACAGTACCAGAGTGTAATGTTATATCACACAGTGCGGTACCAGAGTGTAATGTTATATCACACAGTGCGGTACCAGAGTGTAATGTTATATCACACAGTGCGGTACCAGTGTGGAATGTTATATCACACAGTGCGGTACCAGAGTGTAATGTTATATCACACAGTGCGGTACCAGAGTGTAATGTTATATCACACAGTGTGGTACCAGAGTGTAATGTTATATCACACAGTGCAGTACCAGAGTGTAATGTGATATCACACAGTGCGGTACCAGAGTGTAATGTTATATCACACAGTGCGGTACCAGAGTGTAATGTTATATCACACAGTGCGGTACCAGAGTGTAATGTTATATCACACAGTGCGGTACCAGAGTGTAATGTTATATCACTCAGAGCGGTACCAGAGTGTAATGTTATATCACACAGTGCAGTACCAGAGTGTAATGTTATATCACACAGTGCGGTACCAGAGTGTAATGTTATATCACACAGTGCGGTACCAGAGTGTAATGTTATATCACACAGTGCGGTACCAGAGTGTAATGTTATATCACACAGGGCAGTACCAGAGTGTAATGTTATATCACACAGTGCGGTACCAGAGTGTAATGTTATATCACACAGTGCGGTACCAGAGTGTAATGTTATATCACACAGTGCGGTACCAGTGTGGAATGTTATATCACACAGTGCAGTCCCAGAGTGTAATGTTATATCACACAGTGCGGTACCAGAGTGTAATGTTATATCACACAGTGCGGTACCACAGTGTAATGTTATATCACACAGTTCGGTACCAGAGTGTAATGTTATATCACACAGTGCGGTACCAGAGTGTAATGTTATATCACACAGTGCGGTACCAGAGTGTAATGTTATATCACACATTGCGGTACCAGAGTGTAATGTTATATCACACAGTGTGGTACCAGAGTGTAATGTTATATCACACAGTGCGGTACCAGAGTGTAATGTTATATCACACAGTGCGGTACCAGAGTGTAATGTTATATCACACAGTGCGGTACCAGAGTGTAATGTTATATCACACAGTGCGGTACCAGAGTGTAATGTTATATCACACAGGGCAGTACCAGAGTGTAATGTTATATCACACAGTGCGGTACCAGAGTGTAATGTTATATCACACAGTGCGGTACCAGAGTGTAATGTTATATCACACAGTGCGGTACCAGAGTGTAATGTTATATCACACAGTGCGGTACCAGAGTGTAATGTTATATCACACAGTGCCGGACCAGAGTGTAATGTTATATCACACAGTGCGGTACCAGAGTGTAATGTAATATCACACAGTGCGGTACCAGAGTGTAATGTTATATCACACAGTGCAGTACCAGAGTGTAATGTTATATCACACAGTGCAGTACCAGAGTGTAATGTTACATCACACAGTGCGGTACCAGAGTGTAATGTTATATCACACAGTGCAGTACCAGAGTGTAATGTTATATCACACAGTGCAGTACCAGAGTGTAATGTTATATCACACAGTGTGGTACCAGAGTGTAATGTTACATCACACAGTGCAGTACCAGAGTGTAATGTTATATCACACAGTGCGGTACCAGAGTGTAATGTTATATCACACAGTGCGGTACCGGAGTGTAATGTTATATCACACAGTGCAGTACCAGAGTGTAATGTTAAATCACACAGTGCGGTACCAGAGTGTAATGTTATATCACACAGTGCAGTACCATAGTGTAATGTTATATCACACAGTGCGGTACCAGAGTGTAATGTTACATCACACAGTGCGGTACCAGAGTGTAATGTTATATCACACAGTGCAGTACCAGAGTGTAATGTTAAATCACACAGTGCGGTACCAGAGTGTAATGTTATATCACACAGTGCGGTACCAGAGTGTAATGTTATATCACACAGTGCAGTACCAGAGTGTAATGTTATATCACACAGTGCGGTACCAGAGTGTAATGTTAAATCACACAGTGCAGTACCAGAGTGTAATGTTATATCACACAGTGCAGTACCAGAGTGTAATGTTATATCACACAGTGCAGTACCAGAGTGTAATGTTAAATCACACAGTGCAGTACCTGAGTGTAATGTTACATCACACAGTGCAGTACCCAGAGTGTAATGTTATATCACACAGTGCGGTACCAGAGTGTAATGTTATAACACACAGTGCGGTAGGAGTGTGTAATGTTATATCACACAGTGCGGTACCAGAGTGTAATGTTATATCACACAGTGCGGTACCAGAGTGTAATGTTATATCACACAGTGCGGTAGGAGTGTGTAATGTTATATCACACAGTGCGGTACCAGAGTGTAATGTTATATCACACAGTGCGGTACCAGAGTGTAATGTTACATCACACAGTGCGGTACCAGAGTGTAATGTTATATCACACAGTGCAGTACCAGAGTGTAATGTTAAATCACACAGTGCGGTACCAGAGTGTAATGTTATATCACACAGTGCAGTACCAGAGTGTAATGTTAAATCACACAGTGCAGTACCAGAGTGTAATGTTATATCACACAGTGCAGTACCAGAGTGTAATGTTATATCACACAGTGCAGTACCAGAGTGTAATGTTAAATCACACAGTGCAGTACCAGAGTGTAATGTTATATCACACAGTGCAGTACCAGAGTGTAATGTTATATCACACAGTGCAGTACCAGAGCGTTATGTTATATCACACAGTGCGGTACCAGAGTGTAATGTTATATCACACAGTGCAGTACCAGAGCGTTATGTTATATGTGTAACTGACCCCTGCCTTTGTCTTGTTTTACAGACAGTTTAATTGGAGCTGGAAGTAGCTCCCGGCCCTCGTGTCTGACGATCTCTCCCCTGTCAGACCTTTCTTTGACAAAGAATGATGCATTTAAACAAAGGTTAATTACAGGAGCTGTAATAAACTGTACAGAACATCCGCCTGTGGATAAAACCTCCTCCTGTAACAGTTTCAATCGAAAGTGAACTGATTGTTGAACATTCGGAACAATTATCCCTTGCCAATCGAGAGACCCCCATGGCCCTCGATGGATCGTTTCTGATTTAAAGGTAGGACTGTTTACCGAGGGACACCTCCCGATGCTGAGAATTGACAGGACTAATTGTTATTGGTCACATTCGCTCACTTTATTAATGTGCATTAAAATAAAATGTAAAATTAACTCAGTCAGGCTGATCAGAATTAGAATTCCTTCACACCAATAGCAAGAGGGAATGATCCACATTTAGATAGCCCCATGCTGGCTCGGTGATGGAGGATCAGTATTCACCTTGCCATGCTGGCCCAGGCAACACACATTCTGGTCAAGGAAGCAGCACTCGTACCCACATCGACAAACAGAATCCCTGCAGAAGACAACCTGGAAATGGATCAATGCAGCTTCAATCTTTATTCAAAATCACTAAACTATCACTTCCACAAAATACAAATGGTGAAGGAACTGATAACAGTGGGGTCACTGCACAGTGAATTACAGTGGGGTCACTCTGCACAGTGAATTACAGCGGGGTCACTCTGCACAGTGAATTACAGCGGGGTCGCTCTGCACAGTGAATTACAGCGGGGTCACTCTGCACAGTGAATTACAGTGGGGTCACTCAACACAGTGAATTACAGTGGGGTCACTCAACACAGTGAATTACAGTGGGGTCACTCTGCACAGTGAATTACACTGGGGTCACTCTGCACAGTGAATTACAGTGGGGTCACTCTGCACAGTGAATTACAGTGGGGTCACTCTGCACAGTGAATTACAGCGGGGTCACTGCACAGTGAATTACAGTGGGGTCACTCTGCGCAGTGAATTACAGTGGGATCACTCTGCACAGTGAATTACAGCGGGGTCACTCTGCACAGTGAATTACAGCGGGGTCACTCTGCACAGTGAATTACAGTGGGGTCACTGCACAGTGAATTACAGTGGGATCACTCTGCACAGTGAATTACAGTGGGGTCACTCTGCACAGTGAATTACAGCGGGGTCACTGCACAGTGAATTACAGTGGGGTCACTCTGCGCAGTGAATTACAGTGGGATCACTCTGCACAGTGAATTACAGCGGGGTCACTCTGCACAGTGAATTACAGCGGGGTCACTCTGCACAGTGAATTACAGTGGGGTCACTGCACAGTGAATTACAGTGGGATCACTCTGCACAGTGAATTACAGTGGGGTCACTCTGCACAGTGAATTACAGCGGGGTCACTGCACAGTGAATTACAGTGGGGTCACTCTGCGCAGTGAATTACAGTGGGATCACTCTGCACAGTGAATTACAGTGGGGTCACTCTGCACAGTGAATTACAGTGGGGTCACTCTGCACAGTGAATTACAGCGGGGTCACTGCACAGTGAATTACACTGGGGTCACTCTGCACAGTGAATTACAGTGGGGTCACTCTGCACAGTGAATTACAGTGGGGTCACTCTGCACAGTGAATTACAGCGGGGTCACTGCACAGTGAATTACAGTGGGGTCACTCTGCACAGTGAATTACAGCGGGGTCACTCTGCACAGTGAATTACAGTGGGGTCACTCTGCACAGTGAATTACAGCGGGGTCACTCTGCACAGTGAATTACAGTGGGGTCACTCTGCACAGTGAATTACAGCGGGGTCACTCTGCACATTGAATTACAGTGGGGTCACTCTGCACAGTGAATTACAGCGGGGTCACTCTGCACAGTGAATTACAGTGGGGTCACTCTGCACAGTGAATTACAGCGGGGTTACTCTGCACAGTGAATTACAGTGGGGTCACTCTGCACAGTGAATTACAGTGGGGTCACTCTGCACAGTGAATTACAGTGGGGTCACTCTGCACAGTGAATTACAGTGGTGTCACTCTGCACAGTGAATTACAGCGGGGTCACTCTGCACAGTGAATTACAGTGGGGTCACTGCGCAGTGAATTACAGTGGGGTCACTCTGCACAGTGAATTACAGTGGTGTCACTCTGCACAGTGAATTACAGTGGGGTCACTCTGCACAGTGAATTACAGCGGGGTCACTCTGCACAGTGAATTACAGTGGGGTCACTGCGCAGTGAATTACAGCGGGGTCACTCTGCACAGTGAATTACAGCGGGATCACTCTGCACAGTGAATTACAGCGGGGTCACTCTGCACAGTGAATTACAGCGGGGTCACTCCGCACAGTGAATTACAGTGGGGTCACTCCGCACAGTGAATTACAGCGGGGTCACTCTGCACAGTGAATTACAGCGGGGTTACTCTGCACAGTGAATTACAGTGGGGTCACTCTGCACAGTGAATTACAGCGGGGTTACTCTGCACAGTGAATTACAGTGGGGTCACTCTGCACAGTGAATTACAGCGGGGTCACTCTGCACAGTGAATTACAGTGGGGTCACTCTGCACATTGAATTACAGTGGGGTCACTCTGCACAGTGAATTACAGTGGGGTCACTCTGCACAGTGAATTACAGCGGGGTCACTCTGCACAGTTAATTACAGTGGGGTCACTCTGCACAGTGAATTACAGCGGGGTCACTCTGCACAGTGAATTACAGTGGGGTCACTCCGCACAGTGAATTACAGCGGGGTCACTCTGCACAGTGAATTACAGCGGGGTCGCTCTGCACAGTGAATTACAGTGGGGTCACTCTGCACAGTGAATTACAGCGGGGTCACCCTGCGCCGTGAATTACAGTGGGGTCACTCTGCACAGTGAATTACAGTGGGGTCACTCTGCACAGTGAATTACAGTGGGGTCACTGCACAGTGAATTACAGTGGGGTCACTCTGCACAGTGAATTACAGCGGGGTCACTCTGCGCAGTGAATTACAGCGGGGTCACTCTGCGCAGTTAATTACAGCGGGGTCACTCCGCACACTGCATTACAGCGGGGTCACTCTGCACAGTGAATTACAGTGGGGTCACTCCGCACAGTGAATGACAGTGGGGTCACTCCGCACAGTGAATTACAGTGGGGTCACCGCACAGTGAATTACAGTGGGGTCACCGCACAGTGAATTACAGTGGGGTCACCGCACAGTGAATTACAGCGGGGTCACTCCGCACAGTGAATTACAGCGGGGTCACTCCGCAAAGTGAATTACAGCGGGGTCACTCTGCACAGTGAATTACAGCGGGGTCGCTCTGCACAGTGAATTACAGCGGGGTCACTCCGCACAGTGAATTACAGTGGGGTCTCTCTGCACAGTGAATTACAGTGGGGTCACTCTGCACAGTGAATTACAGTGGGGTCACTCTGCACAGTGAATTACAGCGGGGTCACTCCGCACAGTGAATTACAGTGGGGTCACTCTGCACAGTGAATTACAGCGGGGTCACTCTGCGCAGTGAATTACAGCGGGGTCACTCTGCGCAGTTAATTACAGCGGGGTCACTCCGCACAGTGCATTACAGCGGGGTCACTCTGCACAGTGAATTACAGTGGGGTCACTCCGCACAGAGAATTACAGTGGGGTCACCGCACAGTGAATTACAGTGGGGTCACCGCACAGTGAATTACAGTGGGGTCACCGCACAGTGAATTACAGTGGGGTCACTCCGCACAGTGAATTACAGTGGGGTCACTGCACAGTGAATTACAGCGGGGTCACTCTGCACAGTGAATTACAGTGGGGTCACTCTGCACAGTGAATTACAGTGGGGTCACTCTGCACAGTGAATTACAGTGGGGTCACTCAACACAGTGAATTACAGTGGGGTCACTCTGCACAGTGAATTACACTGGGGTCACTCTGCACAGTGAATTACAGTGGGGTCACTCTGCACAGTGAATTACAGTGGGGTCACTCTGCACAGTGAATTACAGCGGGGTCACTGCACAGTGAATTACAGTGGGGTCACTCTGCACAGTGCATTACAGCGGGGTCACTCTGCACAGTGCATTACAGTGGGGTCACTCTGCACAGTGAATTACAGCGGGGTCACTCCGCACAGTGAATTACAGCGGGGTCACGCCGCACAGTGAATTACAGCGGGGTCACCGCACAGTGAATTACAGTGTGGTCACTGCACAGTGAATTACAGCGGGGTCACCCTGCGCCGTGAATTACAACGGGGTCACTGCACAGTGAATTACAGCGGGGTCACTCCGCACAGTGAATTACAGCGGGGTCACTCCGCAAAGTGAATTACAGCGGGGTCACCCTGCGCCGTGAATTACAACGGGGTCACTGCACAGTGAATTACTGTGGGGTCACTCAGCACAGTGAATTACAGTGGGGTCACTCTGCAAAGTGAATACAGTGCGGTCACTCTGCGCAGTGCATTACAGTGGCGTCACTCTGCACAGTGAATTACAGCGGGGTCACTCTGCACAGTGAATTACAGTGGGGTCACTCTGCACAGTGAATTACAGCGGGGTCACTGCACAGTGAATTACAGTGGGGTCACTGCACAGTGTATTACAGCGGGGTCACTCCGCACAGTGAATTACAGTGGGGTCACTCTGCACAGTGAATTACAGCGGGGTCACTGCACAGTGAATTACAGCGGGGTCACTCAGCACAGTGAATTACAGCGGGGTCACTCCGCAAAGTGAATTACAGCGGGGTCACCCTGCGCCGTGAATTACAACGGGGTCACTGCACAGTGAATAACAGTGGGGTCACTGCACAGTGAAGTACAGCGGGGTCACTGCACAGTGAATTACAGCGGGGTCACTCTGCACAGTGAATTACAGCGGGGTCACTCCGCACAGTGAATTACAGCGGGGTCACTCCGCACAGTGAATTACAGCGGGGTCGCTCTGCACAGTGAATTACAGCGGGGTCACTCCGCAAAGTGAATTACAGCGGGGTCACCCTGCGCCGTGAATTACAGCGGGGTCACTGCACAGTGAATTACAGTGTGGTCACTGCATGGTGAATTACAGCGGGGTCACTCGGCACAGTGAATTACAGCGGGGTCACTCTGCACAGTGAATTACAGTGGGGACACTCTGCACAGTGAATTACAGCAGGGTCACTGCACAGTGAATTACAGCGGGGTCACTCTGCACAGTGAATTACAGCGGGGTCACTGCACAGTGAATTACAGCGGGGTCACTCAGCACAGTGAATTACAGCGGGGTCACTCCGCACAGTGAATTACAGTGGGGTCGCTCTGCACAGTGAATTACAGTGGGGTCACTCTGCACAGTGAATTACAGTGGGGTCACTCCGCACAGTGAATTACAGTGGGGTCACTCTGCACAGTGAATTACAGCGGGGTCACTCTGCACAGTGAATTACAGTGGGGTCACTCCGCACAGTGAATGACAGTGGGGTCACTCCGCACAGTGAAGTCACTCTGCACAGTGAATTACAGCGGGGTCACTCTGCGCAGTGAATTACAGCGGGGTCACTCTGCACAGTGAATTACAGTGGGGTCACTCCGCACAGTGAATGACAGTGGGATCACTCTGCACAGTGAATTACAGCGGGGTCACTCCGCACAGTGCATTACAGCGGGGTCACTCTGCACAGTGAATTACAGCGGGGTCACTCCGCACAGTGCATTACAGTGGGGTCACTCTGCACAGTGAATTACAGCGGGGTCACTCCGCACAGTGCATTACAGCGGGGTCACTCTGCACAGTGAATTACAGTGGGGTCACTCCGCACAGTGAATGACAGTGGGGTCACTCCGCACAGTGAATTACAGTGGGGTCACCGCACAGTGAATTACAGTGGGGTCACTCTGCACAGTGAATTACAGTGGGGTCACTCTGCACAGTGAATTACAGTGGTGTCACTCTGCACAGTGAATTACAGTGGGGTCACTCTGCACAGTGAATTACAGTGGTGTCACTCTGCACAGTGAATTACAGTGGGGTCACTCCGCACAGTGAATTACAGTGGGGTCACTCTGCACAGTGAATTACAGCGGGGTCACTCCGCACAGTGAATTACAGTGGGGTCACTCTGCACAGTGAATTACAGTGGTGTCACTCTGCACAGTGAATTACAGTGGGGTCACTCCGCACAGTGAATTACAGTGGGGTCACTCTGCACAGTGAATTACAGCGGGGTCACTCCGCACAGTGAATTACAGTGGGGTCACCGCACAGTGAATTACAGTGGGGTCACTCTGCACAGTGAATTACAGTGGGGTCACTCCGCACAGTGAATTACAGTGGGGACACTCTGCACAGTGAATTACAGCGGGGTCACTCCGCACAGTGAATTACAGTGGGGTCACTCTGCACAGTGAATTACAGCGGGGTCACTCTGCGCAGTGAATTACAGCGGGGTCACTCTGCGCAGTTAATTACAGCGGGGTCACTCCGCACACTGCATTACAGCGGGGTCACTCTGCACAGTGAATTACAGTGGGGTCACTCCGCACAGTGAATGACAGTGGGGTCACTCCGCACAGTGAATTACAGTGGGGTCACCGCACAGTGAATTACAGTGGGGTCACCGCACAGTGAATTACAGTGGGGTCACCGCACAGTGAATTACAGCGGGGTCACTCCGCACAGTGAATTACAGTGGGGTCACTCTGCACAGTGAATTACAGCGGGGTCACTCTGCGCAGTGAATTACAGCGGGGTCACTCTGCGCAGTTAATTACAGCGGGGTCACTCCGCACAGTGCATTACAGCGGGGTCACTCTGCACAGTGAATTACAGTGGGGTCACTCCGCACAGAGAATTACAGTGGGGTCACCGCACAGTGAATTACAGTGGGGTCACCGCACAGTGAATTACAGTGGGGTCACCGCACAGTGAATTACAGTGGGGTCACTCCGCACAGTGAATTACAGTGGGGTCACTGCACAGTGAATTACAGCGGGGTCACTCTGCACAGTGAATTACAGTGGGGTCACTCTGCACAGTGAATTACAGTGGGGTCACTCTGCACAGTGAATTACAGTGGGGTCACTCAACACAGTGAATTACAGTGGGGTCACTCTGCACAGTGAATTACACTGGGGTCACTCTGCACAGTGAATTACAGTGGGGTCACTCTGCACAGTGAATTACAGTGGGGTCACTCTGCACAGTGAATTACAGCGGGGTCACTGCACAGTGAATTACAGTGGGGTCACTCTGCACAGTGCATTACAGCGGGGTCACTCTGCACAGTGCATTACAGTGGGGTCACTCTGCACAGTGAATTACAGCGGGGTCACTCCGCACAGTGAATTACAGCGGGGTCACGCCGCACAGTGAATTACAGCGGGGTCACCGCACAGTGAATTACAGTGTGGTCACTGCACAGTGAATTACAGCGGGGTCACCCTGCGCCGTGAATTACAACGGGGTCACTGCACAGTGAATTACAGCGGGGTCACTCCGCACAGTGAATTACAGCGGGGTCACTCCGCAAAGTGAATTACAGCGGGGTCACCCTGCGCCGTGAATTACAACGGGGTCACTGCACAGTGAATTACTGTGGGGTCACTCCGCACAGTGAATTACAGCGGGGTCACTCTGCACAGTGAATTACAGTGGGGTCACTCTGCACAGTGAATTACAGCGGGGTCACTGCACAGTGAATTACAGTGGGGTCACTGCATAGTGAATTACAGTGGGGTCACTGCACAGTGAATTACAGCGGGGTCACTCCGCACAGTGAATTACAGTGGGGTCACTCTGCACAGTGAATTACAGCGGGGTCACTGCACAGTGAATTACAGCGGGGTCACTCAGCACAGTGAATTACAGCGGGGTCACTCTGCACAGTGAATTACAGTGGGGTCACTGCACAGTGAATTACAGCGGGGTCACTCCGCACAGTGAATTACAGTGGGGTCACTCTGCACAGTGAATTACAGCGGGGTCACTGCACAGTGAATTACAGCGGGGTCACTCAGCACAGTGAATTACAGCGGGGTCACTCCGCACAGTGAATTACAGTGGGGTCACTCTGCACAGTGAATTACAGTGGGGTCACTCTGCACAGTGAATTACAGCGGGGTCACTGCACAGTGAATTACAGTGGGGTCACTGCATAGTGAATTACAGTGGGGTCACTGCACAGTGAATTACAGCGGGGTCACTCCGCACAGTGAATTACAGTGGGGTCACTCTGCACAGTGAATTACAGCGGGGTCACTGCACAGTGAATTACAGCGGGGTCACTCAGCACAGTGAATTACAGCGGGGTCACTCTGCACAGTGAATTACAGCGGGGTCACTCAGCACAGTGAATTACAGTGGGGTCACTCTGCACAGTGAATTACAGTGGGGTCACTCTGCACAGTGAATTACAGCGGGGTCACTCTGCGCAGTGAATTACAGTGGGGTCACTCCGCAAAGTGAATTACAGCGGGGTCACCCTGCGCCGTGAATTACAGTGGGGTCACTGCACAGTGAATTACAGTGGGGTCACTCTGCACAGTGAATTACAGCGGGGTCACTGCACAGTGAATTACAGCGGGGTCACTCCGCACAGTGAATTACAGCGGGGTCACTCCGCAAAGTGAATTACAACGGGGTCACTGCACAGTGAATTACAACGGGGTCACTGCACAGTGAATTACTGTGGGGTCACTCCGCACAGTGAATTACAGCGGGGTCACTCTGCACAGTGAATTACAGTGGGGTCACTCTGCACAGTGAATTACAGCGGGGTCACTGCACAGTGAATTACAGTGGGGTCACTGCATAGTGAATTACAGTGGGGTCACTGCACAGTGAATTACAGCGGGGTCACTCCGCACAGTGAATTACAGTGGGGTCACTCTGCACAGTGAATTACAGCGGGGTCACTGCACAGTGAATTACAGCGGGGTCACTCAGCACAGTGAATTACAGCGGGGTCACTCTGCACAGTGAATTACAGTGGGGTCACTGCACAGTGAATTACAGCGGGGTCACTCCGCACAGTGAATTACAGTGGGGTCACTCTGCACAGTGAATTACAGCGGGGTCACTGCACAGTGAATTACAGCGGGGTCACTCAGCACAGTGAATTACAGCGGGGTCACTCCGCACAGTGAATTACAGTGGGGTCACTCTGCACAGTGAATTACAGTGGGGTCACTCTGCACAGTGAATTACAGCGGGGTCACTGCACAGTGAATTACAGTGGGGTCACTGCATAGTGAATTACAGTGGGGTCACTGCACAGTGAATTACAGCGGGGTCACTCCGCACAGTGAATTACAGTGGGGTCACTCTGCACAGTGAATTACAGCGGGGTCACTGCACAGTGAATTACAGCGGGGTCACTCAGCACAGTGAATTACAGCGGGGTCACTCTGCACAGTGAATTACAGCGGGGTCACTCAGCACAGTGAATTACAGTGGGGTCACTCTGCACAGTGAATTACAGTGGGGTCACTCTGCACAGTGAATTACAGCGGGGTCACTCTGCGCAGTGAATTACAGTGGGGTCACTCCGCAAAGTGAATTACAGCGGGGTCACCCTGCGCCGTGAATTACAGTGGGGTCACTGCACAGTGAATTACAGTGGGGTCACTCTGCACAGTGAATTACAGCGGGGTCACTGCACAGTGAATTACAGCGGGGTCACTCAGCACAGTGAATTACAGCGGGGTCACTCCGCAAAGTGAATTACAGCGGGGTCACCCTGCGCCGTGAATTACAGCGGGGTCACTGTGCACAGTGAATTACAGTGGGGTCACTGCACAGTGAATTACAGTGGGGTCACTCTGCACAGTGAATTACAGCAGGGTCACTGCACAGTGAATTACAGCGGGGTCACTCCGCACAGTGAATTACAGTGGGGTCACTCTGCACAGTGAATTACAGCGGGGTCACTGCACAGTGAATTACAGCGGGGTCACTCAGCACAGTGAATTACAGCGGGGTCACTCCGCACAGTGAATTACAGTGGGGTCGCTCTGCACAGTGAATTACAGTGGGGTCACTCTGCACAGTGAATTACAGTGGGGTCACTCCGCACAGTGAATTACAGTGGGGTCACTCTGCACAGTGAATTACAGCGGGGTCACTCTGCACAGTGAATTACAGTGGGGTCACTCCGCACAGTGAATGACAGTGGGGTCACTCCGCACAGTGAAGTCACTCTGCACAGTGAATTACAGCGGGGTCACTCTGCGCAGTGAATTACAGCGGGGTCACTCTGCACAGTGAATTACAGTGGGGTCACTCCGCACAGTGAATGACAGTGGGATCACTCTGCACAGTGAATTACAGCGGGGTCACTCCGCACAGTGCATTACAGCGGGGTCACTCTGCACAGTGAATTACAGCGGGGTCACTCCGCACAGTGCATTACAGTGGGGTCACTCTGCACAGTGAATTACAGCGGGGTCACTCCGCACAGTGCATTACAGCGGGGTCACTCTGCACAGTGAATTACAGTGGGGTCACTCCGCACAGTGAATGACAGTGGGGTCACTCCGCACAGTGAATTACAGTGGGGTCACCGCACAGTGAATTACAGTGGGGTCACTCTGCACAGTGAATTACAGTGGGGTCACTGCACAGTGAATTACAGTGGGGTCACTCTGCACAGTGAATTACAGTGGGGTCACTCCGCACAGTGAATGACAGTGGGGTCACTCCGCACAGTGAATTACAGCGGGGTCACTCTGCACAGTGAATTACAGCGGGGTCACTCTGCACAGTGAATTACAGCGGGGTCACTCTGCACACTGAATTACAGTGGGGTCACTCCGCACAGTGAATGACAGTGGGGTCACTCCGCACAGAGAATTACAGTGGGGTCACCGCACAGTGAATTACAGTGGGGTCACCGCACAGTGAATTACAGTGGGGTCACTCTGCACAGTGAATTACAGTGGGGTCACTCTGCACAGTGAATTACAGTGGGGTCACTCTGCACAGTGAATTACAGCGGGGTCACTCTGCACAGTGAATTACAGTGGGGTCACCGCACAGTGAATTACAGTGGGGTCACTCTGCACAGTGAATTACAGTGGGGTCACTCTGCACAGTGAATTACAGTGGGGTCACTCTGCACAGTGAATTACAGTGGGGTCACTCTGCACAGTGAATTACAGCGGGGTCACCGCACAGTGAATTACAGTGGGGTCACTCTGCACAGTGAATTACAGTGGGGTCACTCTGCACAGTGAATTACAGTGGGGTCACTCTGCACAGTGAATTAAAGTGGGGTCACTCTGCACAGTGAATTACAGTGGGGTCACTCTGCACAGTGAATTACAGCGGGGTCACTCTGCACAGTGAATTAAAGTGGGGTCACTGCACAGTGAATTACAGCGGGGTCACTCTGCACAGTCAATTACAGTGGGGTCACTCTGCACAGTGAATTACAGCGGGGTCACCGCACAGTGAATTACAGTGGGGTCACTCTGCACAGTGAATTACAGCGGGGTCACTCTGCACAGTGAATTACAGCGGGGTCACTCTGCACAGTGAATTACAGCGGGGTCACTCTGCACAGTGAATTACAGTGGGGTCACTCTGCACAGTGAATTACAGCGGGGTCACTCTGCACAGTGAATTACAGTGGGGTCACTGCACAGTGAATTGCAGTGGGGTCACTCTGCACAGTGAATTACAGTGGGGTCACTCTGCACAGTGAATTACAGTGGGGTCACTCTGCACAGTGAATTACAGTGGGGTCACTCTGCACAGTGAATTACAGCGGGGTCACCGCACAGTGAATTACAGTGGGGTCACTCTGCACAGTGAATTACAGTGGGGTCACTCTGCACAGTGAATTACAGCAGGGTCACCGCACAGTGAATTACAGTGGGGTCACCGCACAGTGAATTACAGTGGGGTCACCGCACAGTGAATTACAGTGGGGGTCACTCTGCACAGTGAATTACAGTGGGGTCACTCTGCACAGTGAATTACAATGGGGTCACTCTGCACAGTGAATTACAGCGGGGTCACTCTGCACAGTGAATTACAGCGGGGTCACTCTGGACAGTGAATTACAGCGGGGTCACTGCACAGTGAATTACAGTGGGGTCACTCTGCACAGTGAATTACAGTGGGGTCACTCTGCACAGTGAATTACAGCGGGGTCACTCTGCACAGTGAATTACAGTGGGGTCACCGCACAGTGAATTACAGTGGGGCCACTCTGCGCAGTGAATTACAGTGGGGTCACTCTGCGCAGTGAATTACAGTGGGGTCACTCTGCGCAGTGAATTACCGGCTCTCTCTCTATCCCTGTCTCTCTCTCTCTCTCTATCTATCCCAGTCTCTCTCTCTCTCTATCTATCCCAGTCTCTCTCTATCCCAGTCTCTCTCTCTCTCTATCCCAGTCTCTCTCTCTCTCTATCCCAGTCTCTCTCTCTCTCTATCCCAGTCTCTCTCTCTCTCTATCCCAGTCTCTCTCTCTATCCCAGTCTCTCTCTCTCTCTATCCCAGTCTCTCTCTCTCTCTATCCCAGTCTCTCTCTCTCTCTATCCCAGTCTCTCTCTCTCTCTATCCCAGTTTCTCTCTCTCTCTCTCTATCCCAGTCTCTCTCTCTATCCCAGTCTCTCTCTCTATCCCAGTCTCTCTCTCTCTCTATCCCAGTCTCTCTCTCTCTCTATCCCAGTCTCTCACTCTCTCTCTATCCCAGTCTCTCTCTCTCTCTATCCCAGTCTCTCTCTCTCTCTATCCCAGTCTCTCTCTCTCTCTATCCCAGTCTCTCTCTCTCTCTCTCGATCCCAGTCTCTCTCTCTCTCTATCCCAGTCTCTCTCTCTATCCCAGTCACTCTCTCTCTCTCTCTATCCCAGTCTCTCTCTCTCTCTCTCTATTCCAGTCTCTCTCTCTCTCTATCCCAGTCTCTCTCTCTCTCTATCCCAGCCTCTCTCTCTATCCCAGTCTCTCTCTCTCTATCCCAGTCTCTCTCTCTCTCTCTCTATTCCAGTCTCCCTCTCTCTCTATCCCAGTCTCTCTCTCTCTCTATCCCAGTCTCTCTCTCTCTCTATCCCAGTCTCTCTCTCTCTCTATCCCAGTCTCTCTCTCACTCTATCCCAGTCTCTCTCTCTCTCTATCACAGTCTCTCTCTCTCTCTCTATCCCAGTCTCTCTCTCTCTCTATCCCAGTCTCTCTCTCTATCCCAGTCTCTCTCTCTCTCTATCCCAGTCTCTCTCTCTCTCTATCCCAGTCTCTCTCTCTCTCTATCCCAGTCTCTCTCTCTCTCTATCCCAGTCTCTCTCTCTATCCCAGTCTCTCACTCTCTCTCTATCCCAGTCTCTCTCTCTCTATCCCAGTCTCTCTCTATCCCAGTCTCTCTCTCTCTCTCTATCCCAGTCTCTCTCTATCCCAGTCTCTCTCTCTCTATCCCAGTCTCTCTCTATCCCAGTCTCTCTCTCTCTCTCTCTATCCCAGTCTCTCTCTCTCTCTCTCTCTATCCCAGTCTCTCACTCTCTCTCTATCCCAGTCTCTCTCTCTATCCCAGTCTCTCACTCTCTCTCTATCCCAGTCTCTCTCTCTCTCTCTATCACAGTCTCTCTCTCTCTATCCCAGTCTCTCTCTCTATCCCAGTCTCTCTCTCTCTATCCCAGTCTCTCTCTATCCCAGTCTCTCTCTCTCTCTCTATCCCAGTCTCTCTCTCTATCCCAGTCTCTCTCTCTCTCTATCCCAGTCTCTCTCTCTCTCTCTCTGTCCCAGTCTCTCTCTCTCTATCCCAGTCTCTCTCTCTCTCTATCCCAGTCTCTCTCTCTCTCTATCCCAGTCTCTCTCTCTCTCTCTATCCCAGTCTCTCTCTCTCTATCCCAGTCTCTCACTCTCTCTCTATCCCAGTCTCTCTCTCTCTCTATCCCAGTCTCACTCTATCCCAGTCTCTCTCTCTCTCTATCCCAGTCTCTCTCTCTATCCCAGTCTCTCACTCTCTCTCTATCCCAGTCTCTCTCTCTCTCTCTCTCTCACAGTCTCTCTCTCTCTATCCCAGTCTCTCTCTCTATCCCAGTCTCTCTCTCTCTCTATCCCAGTCTCTCTCTCTCTCTATCCCAGTTTCTCTCTCTCTCTCTCTATCCCAGTCTCTCTCTCTCTCTCTCTATCCCAGTCTCTCCCTCTCTCTCTCTATCCCAGTCTCTCTCTCTCTCTCTATCCCAGTCTCACTCTCTCTCTATGCCAGTCTCTCTCTCTCTCTATCCCAGTCTCTCTCTCTCTCTATCCCAGTCTCTCTCTCTCTCTCTCTATCCCAGTCTCTCTCTCTCTCTCTCTCTATCCCAGTCTCTCTCTCTCTATCCCAGTCTCTCTCTCTCTCTCTCTATCCCAGTCTCTCTCTCTCTCTCTATCCCAGTCTCTCTCTCTCTATCCCAGTCTCTCTCTCTATCCCAGTCTCTCTCTCTCTCTCTCTATCCCAGTCTCTCTCTCTATCCCAGTCTCTCTCTCTCTCTCTCTATCCCAGTCTCTCTCTCTATCCCAGTCTCTCACTCTCTCTCTATCACAGTCTCTCTCTCTCTCTATCCCAGTCTCTCTCTCTCTCTATCCCAGTCTCTCTCTCTATCCCAGTCTCTCTCACTCTCTCTATCCCAGTCTCTCTCTCTCTATCCCAGTCTCTCTCTCTCTATCCCAGTCTCTCTCTCTCTCTATCCCAGTCTCTCTCTCTCTCTCTCTATCACAGTCTCTCTCTCTCTATCCCAGTCTCTCTCTCTATCCCAGTCTCTCTCTCTCTATCCCAGTCTCTCTCTATCCCAGTCTCTCTCTCTCTCTCTCTATCCCAGTCTCTCTCTCTATCCCAGTCTCTCTCTCTCTCTATCCCAGTCTCTCTCTCTCTCTCTATCCCAGTCTCTCTCTCTCTATCCCAGTCTCTCTCTCTCTATCCCAGTCTCTCTCTCTCTCTATCCCAGTCTCTCTCTCTCTCTCTATCCCAGTGTCTCTCTCTCTATCCCAGTCTCTCTCTCTCTCTATCCCAGTCTCTCTCTCTCTCTCTATCCCAGTCTCTCTCTCTCTATCCCAGTCTCTCACTCTCTCTCTATCCCAGTCTCTCTCTCTCTCTATCCCAGTCTCACTCTATCCCAGTCTCTCTCTCTCTCTATCCCAGTCTCTCTCTCTATCCCAGTCTCTCACTCTCTCTCTATCCCAGTCTCTCTCTCTCTCTCTATCACAGTCTCTCTCTCTCTATCCCAGTCTCTCTCTCTATCCCAGTCTCTCTCTCTCTATCCCAGTCTCTCTCTCTCTCTATCCCAGTTTCTCTCTCTCTCTCTCTATCCCAGTCTCTCTCTCTCTCTCTCTATCCCAGTCTCTCCCTCTCTCTCTCTATCCCAGTCTCTCTCTCTCTCTCTATCCCAGTCTCACTCTCTCTCTATGCCAGTCTCTCTCTGTCTCTATCCCAGTCTCTCTCTCTCTCTATCCCAGTCTCTCTCTCTCTATCCCAGTCTCTCTCTCTCTCTATCCCAGTCTCTCTCTCTATCCCAGTCTCTCTCTCTATCCCAGTCTCTCTCTCTCTCTATCCCAGTCTCTCTCTCTCTCTATCCCAGTCTCTCACTCTCTCTCTATCCCAGTCTCTCTCTCTCTCTATCCCAGTCTCTCTCTCTCTCTATCCCAGTCTCTCTCTCTCTCTCTATCCCAGTCTCTCTCTCTCTCTATCCCAGTCTCTCTCTCTATCCCAGTCTCTCTCTCTCTCTCTCTATCCCAGTCTCTCTCTCTCTCTCTATTCCAGTCTCTCTCTCTCTCTATCCCAGTCTCTCTCTCTCTCTATCCCAGTCTCTCTCTCTCTCTATCCCAGCCTCTCTCTCTATCCCAGTCTCTCTCTCTCTATCCCAGTCTCTCTCTCTCTCTCTCTATCCCAGTCTCTCTCTCTCTATCCCAGCCTCTCTCTCTATCCCAGTCTCTCTCTCTCTATCCCAGTCTCTCTCTCTCTCTCTCGATCCCAGTCTCTCTCTCTCTATCCCAGCCTCTCTCTCTATCCCAGTCTCTCTCTCTCTATCCCAGTCTCTCTCTCTCTCTCTCGATCCCAGTCTCTCTCTCTCTATCCCAGTCTCTCTCTCTCTCTCTCGATCCCAGTCTCTCTCTCTCTCTATCCCAGTCTCTCTCTCTCTCTATCCCAGTCTCTCTCTCTCTCTATCCCAGTCTCTCTCTCTCTATCCCAGTCTCTCTCTCCCTCTATCCCAGTCTCTCTCTCACTCTATCCCAGTCTCTCTCTCTCTCTATCACAGTCTCTCTCTCTCTCTCTATCCCAGTCTCTCTCTCTCTCTATCCCAGTCTCTCTCTCTATCCCAGTCTCTCTCTCTCTCTATCCCAGTCTCTCTCTCTCTATCCCAGTCCCTCTCTCTCTCTATCCCAGTCTCTCTCTCTCTCTATCCCAGTCTCACTCTATCCCAGTCTCTCTCTCTCTCTATCCCAGTCTCTCTCTCTATCCCAGTCTCTCACTCTCTCTCTATCCCAGTCTCTCTCTCTCTCTCTCTCTCACAGTCTCTCTCTCTCTATCCCAGTCTCTCTCTCTATCCCAGTCTCTCTCTCTCTATCCCAGTCTCTCTCTCTCTCTATCCCAGTTTCTCTCTCTCTCTCTCTATCCCAGTCTCTCTCTCTCTCTCTCTATCCCAGTCTCTCCCTCTCTCTCTCTATCCCAGTCTCTCTCTCTATCCCTGTCTCACTCTCTCTCTATGCCAGTCTCTCTCTCTCTCTATCCCAGTCTCTCTCTCTCTCTATCCCAGTCTCTCTCTCTCTCTCTCTATCCCAGTCTCTCTCTCTCTCTCTCTCTATCCCAGTCTCTCTCTCTCTCTATCCCAGTCTCTCTCTCTCTCTCTCTATCCCAGTCTCTCTCTCTCTCTCTATCCCAGTCTCTCTCTCTCTCTATCCCAGTCTCTCTCTCTATCCCAGTCTCTCTCTCTCTCTCTCTATCCCAGTCTCTCTCTCTGTCCCAGTCTCTCTCTCTCTCTATCCCAGTCTCTCTCTCTATCCCAGTCTCTCACTCTCTCTCTATCACAGTCTCTCTCTCTCTCTATCCCAGTCTCTCTCTCTCTCTATCCCAGTCTCTCTCTCTATCCAAGTCTCTCACTCTCTCTCTATCCCAGTCTCTCTCTCTCTCTCTCTATCCCAGTCTCTCTCTCTCTATCCCAGTCTCTCTCTCTCTATCCCAGTCTCTCTCTCTCTCTATCCCAGTCTCTCTCTCTCTCTCTCTATCACAGTCTCTATCTCTCTATCCCAGTCTCTCTCTCTATCCCAGTCTCTCTCTCTCTATCCCAGCCTCTCTATATCCCAGTCTCTCTCTCTCTCTCTATCCCAGTCTCTCTCTCTATCCCAGTCTCTCTCTCTCTCTATCCCAGTCTCTCTCTCTCTCTCTATCCCAGTCTCTCTCTCTCTATCCCAGTCTCTCACCCTCTCTCTATCCCAGTCTCTCTCTCTCTCTCTATCCCAGTCTCTCTCTCTCTATCCCAGTCTCTCTCTCTCTATCCCAGTCTCTCTCTCTCTCTCTCTATCCCAGTCTCTCTCTCTCTATCCCAGTCTCTCACTCTCTCTCTATCCCACTCTCTCTCTCTCTCTATCCCAGTCTCACTCTATCCCAGTCTCTCTCTCTCTCTATCCCAGTCTCTCTCTCTATCCCAGTCTCTCACTCTCTCTCTATCCCAGTCTCTCTCTCTCTCTCTATCACAGTCTCTCTCTCTCTATCCCAGTCTCTCTCTCTATCCCAGTCTCTCTCTCTCTATCCCAGTCTCTCTCTCTCTCTATCCCAGTTTCTCTCTCTCTCTATCCCAGTCTCTCTCTCTCTCTCTCTATCCCAGTCTCTCCCTCTCTCTCTCTATCCCAGTCTCTCTCTCTCTCTCTATCCCAGTCTCACTCTCTCTCTATGCCAGTCTCTCTCTCTCTCTATCCCAGTCTCTCTCTCTCTCTATCCCAGTCTCTCTCTCTCTATCCCAGTCTCTCTCTCTCTCTCCCTATCCCAGTCTCTCTCTCTATCCCAGTCTCTCTCTCTATCCCAGTCTCTCTCTCTCTCTATCCCAGTCTCTCTCTCTCTCTATCCCAGTCTCTCACTCTCTCTCTATCCCAGTCTCTCTCTCTCTCTATCCCAGTCTCTCTCTCTCTCTATCCCAGTCTCTCTCTCTCTCTATCCCAGTCTCTCTCTCTCTCTGTATCCCAGTCTCTCTCTCTCTCTATCCCAGTCTCTCTCTCTATCCCAGTCTCTCTCTCTCTCTCTCTATCCCAGTCTCTCTCTCTCTCTCTCTCTATTCCAGTCTCTCTCTCTCTCTATCCCAGTCTCTCTCTCTCTCTATCCCAGCCTCTCTTTCTATCCCAGTCTCTCTCTCTATCCCAGTCTCTCTCTCTCTATCCCAGTCTCTCTCTCTCTCTCTCTCTATTCCAGTCTCCCTCTCTCTCTACCCCAGTCTCTCTCTCTCTCTATCCCAGTCTCTCTCTCTCTATCCCAGTCTCTCTCTCTCTCTATCCCAGTCTCTCTCTCACTCTATCCCAGTCTCTCTCTCTCTCTATCACAGTCTCTCTCTCTCTCTCTATCCCAGTCTCTCTCTCTCTCTATCCCAGTCTCTCTCTCTATCCCAGTCTCTCTCTCTCTCTATCCCAGTCTCTCTCTCTCTATCCCAGTCTCTCTCTCTCTCTATCCCAGTCTCTCTCTCTCTCTCTATCCCAGTCTCTCTCTCTCTCTATCCCAGTCTCTCTCTCTATCCCAGTCTCTCTCTCTATCCCAGTCTCTCTCTCTCTATCCCAGTCTCTCTCTATCCCAGTCTCTCTCTCTCTATCCCAGTCTCTCTCTATCCCAGTCTCTCTCTCTCTATCCCAGTCTCTCTCTCTCTCTCTCTATCCCAGTCTCTCTCTCTCTCTCTCTATCCCAGTCTCTCACTCTCTCTCTATCCCAGTCTCTCTCTCTATCCCAGTCTCTCACTCTCTCTCTATCCCAGTCTCTCTCTCTCTCTCTATCACAGTCTCTCTCTCTCTATCCCAGTCTCTCTCTCTATCCCAGTCTCTCTCTCTCTATCCCAGTCTCTCTCTATCCCAGTCTCTCACTCTCTCTCTATCCCAGTCTCTCTCTCTATCCCAGTCTCTCTCTCTCTCTATCCCAGTCTCTCTCTCTCTCTCTCTATCCCAGTCTCTCTCTCTCTATCCCAGTCTCTCTCTCTCTCTATCCCAGTCTCTCTCTCTCTCTATCCCAGTCTCTCTCTCTCTCTATCCCAGTCTCTCTCTCTCTATCCCAGTCTCTCTCTCTCTCTATCCCAGTCTCTCTCTCTCTCTCTATCCCAGTCTCTCTCTCTCTATCCCAGTCTCTCACTCTCTCTCTATCCCAGTCTCTCTCTCTCTCTTTCCCAGTCTCACTCTATCCCAGTCTCTCTCTCTCTCTATCCCAGTCTCTCTCTCTATCCCAGTCTCTCACTCTCTCTCTCTATCCCAGTCTCTCTCTCCCTCTCTCCCAGTCTCTCTCTCTATCCCAGTCTCTCACTCTCTCTCTCTCTATCCCAGTCTCTCTCTCTCTCTCTCTCACAGTCTCTCTCTCTCTATCCCAGTCTCTCTCTCTATCCCAGTCTCTCTCTCTCTCTATCCCAGTTTCTCTCTCTCTCTCTCTATCCCAGTCTCTCTCTCTCTCTCTCTATCCCAGTCTCTCCCTCTCTCTCTCTATCCCAGTCTCTCTCTCTCTCTCTATCCCAGTCTCACTCTCTCTCTATGCCAGTCTCTCTCTCTCTCTATCCCAGTCTCTCTCTCTCTCTATCCCAGTCTCTCTCTCTCTCTCTCTATCCCAGTCTCTCTCTCTCTCTCTCTCTCTATCCCAGTCTCTCTCTCTCTCTATCCCAGTCTCTCTCTCTCTCTCTCTATCCCAGTCTCTCTCTCTCTCTCTATCCCAGTCTCTCTCTCTCTCTCTATCCCAGTCTCTCTCTCTCTCTATCCCACTCTCTCTCTCTCTCTCTCTATCCCAGTCTCTCTCTCTATCCCAGTCTCTCTCTCTCTCTCTCTATCCCAGTCTCTCTCTCTATCCCAGTCTCTCACTCTCTCTCTATCACAGTCTCTCTCTCTCTCTATCCCAGTCTCTCTCTCTCTCTATCCCAGTCTCTCTCTCTATCCCAGTCTCTCACTCTCTCTCTATCCCAGTCTCTCTCTCTCTCTCTATCCCAGTCTCTCTCTCTCTATCCCAGTCTCTCTCTCTCTATCCCAGTCTCTCTCTCTCTCTATCCCAGTCTCTCTCTCTCTCTCTATCACAGTCTCTCTCTCTCTATCCCAGTCTCTCTCTCTATCCCAGTCTCTCTCTCTCTATCCCAGTCTCTCTCTATCCCAGTCTCTCTCTCTCTCTCTATCCCAGTCTCTCTCTCTATCCCAGTCTCTCTCTCTCTCTATCCCAGTCTCTCTCTCTCTCTATCCCAGTCTCTCTCTCTCTATCCCAGTCTCTCTCTCTCTCTATCCCAGTCTCTCTCTCTCTCTCTATCCCAGTCTCTCTCTCTATCCCAGTCTCTCTCTCTCTCTCTATCCCAGTCTCTCTCTCTCTCTCTATCCCAGTCTCTCTCTCTCTATCCCAGTCTCTCACTCTCTCTCTCTCCCAGTCTCTCTCTCTCTCTATCCCAGTCTCACTCTATCCCAGTCTCTCTCTCTCTCTATCCCAGTCTCTCTCTCTATCCCAGTCTCTCACTCTCTCTCTATCCCAGTCTCTCTCTCTCTATCACAGTCTCTCTCTCTCTATCCCAGTCTCTCTCTCTATCCCAGTCTCTCTCTCTCTCTATCCCAGTTTCTCTCTCTCTCTCTCGATCCCAGTCTCTCTCTCTCTCTCTCTATCCCAGTCTCTCCCTCTCTCTCTCTATCCCAGTCTCTCTCTCTCTCTCTATCCCAGTCTCACTCTCTCTCTATGCCAGTCTCTCTCTCTCTCTATCCCAGTCTCTCTCTCTCTCTATCCCAGTCTCTCTCTCTCTATCCCAGTCTCTCTCTCTCTCTCTCTATCCCAGTCTCTCTCTCTATCCCAGTCTCTCTCTCTATCCCAGTCTCTCTCTCTCTCTCTCTATCCCAGCCTCTCTCTCTATCCCAGTCTCTCACTCTCTCTCTATCACAGTCTCTCTCTCTCTCTATCCCAGTCTCTCTCTCTCTCTATCCCTGTCTCTCTCTCTATCCCAGTCTCTCACTCTCTCTCTATCCCAGTCTCTCTCTCTCTCTCTATCCCAGTCTCTCTCTCTCTATCCCAGTCTCTCTCTCTCTATCCCAGTCTCTCTCTCTCTCTATCCCAGTCTCTCTCTCTCTCTCTCTATCACAGTCTCTCTCTCTCTATCCCAGTCTCTCTCTCTATCCCAGTCTCTCTCTCTCTATCCCAGTCTCTCTCTATCCCAGTCTCTCTCTCTCTCTCTATCCCAGTCTCTCTCTCTATCCCAGTCTCTCTCTCTCTCTATCCCAGTCTCTCTCTCTCTCTCTATCCCAGTCTCTCTCTCTCTATCCCAGTCTCTCTCTCTCTCTATCCCAGTCTCTCTCTCTCTCTCTATCCCAGTCTCTCTCTCTCTATCCCAGTCTCTCTCTCTCTCTATCCCAGTCTCTCTCTCTCTCTCTATCCCAGTCTCTCTCTCTCTATCCCAGTCTCTCACTCTCTCTCTATCCCAGTCTCTCTCTCTCTCTATCCCAGTCTCACTCTATCCCAGTCTCTCTCTCTCTCTATCCCAGTCTCTCTCTCTATCCCAGTCTCTCACTCTCTCTCTATCCCAGTCTCTCTCTCTCTCTCTATCACAGTCTCTCTCTCTCTATCCCAGTCTCTCTCTCTATCCCAGTCTCTCTCTCTCTATCCCAGTCTCTCTCTCTCTCTATCCCAGTTTCTCTCTCTCTCTCTCTATCCCAGTCTCTCTCTCTCTCTCTCTATCCCAGTCTCTCCCTCTCTCTCTCTATCCCAGTCTCTCTCTCTCTCTCTATCCCAGTCTCACTCTCTCTCTATGCCAGTCTCTCTCTCTCTCTATCCCAGTCTCTCTCTCTCTCTATCCCAGTCTCTCTCTCTCTATCCCAGTCTCTCTCTCTCTCTCTCTATCCCAGTCTCTCTCTCTATCCCAGTCTCTCTCTCTATCCCAGTCTCTCTCTCTCTCTATCCCAGTCTCTCTCTCTCTCTATCCCAGTCTCTCACTCTCTCTCTATCCCAGTCTCTCTCTCTCTCTATCCCAGTCTCTCTCTCTCTCTCTATCCCAGTCTCTCTCTCTCTATCCCAGTCTCTCTCTCTATCCCAGTCTCTCTCTCTCTCTCTCTATCCCAGTCTCTCTCTCTCTCTCTATTGCAGTCTCTCTCTCTCTCTATCCCAGTCTCTCTCTCTCTATCCCAGCCTCTCTCTCTATCCCAGTCTCTCTCTCTCTATCCCAGTCTCTCTCTCTCTCTCTCTATCCCAGTCTCTCTCTCTCTATCCCAGCCTCTCTCTCTATCCCAGTCTCTCTCTCTCTATCCCAGTCTCTCTCTCTCTCTCTCTATCCCAGTCTCTCTCTCTCTCTATCCCAGTCTCTCTCTCTCTCTATCCCAGTCTCTCTCTCTATCCCAGTCTCTCTCTCACTCTATCCCAGTCTCTCTCTCTCTCTATCACAGTCTCTCTCTCTCTCTCTATCCCAGTCTCTCTCTCTCTCTCTATCCCAGTCTCTCTCTCTCTATCACAGTCTCTCTCTCTCTCTCTATCCCAGTCTCTCTCTCTCTCTATCCCAGTCTCTCTCTCTATCACAGACTCTCTCTCTCTCTATCCCAGTCTCTCTCTCCCTATCCCAGTCTCTCTCTCCCTATCCCAGTCTCTCTGTCTCTCACTCTATCCCAGTCTCTCTCTCTCTCTCTCTATCACAGTCTCTCTCTCTCTCTCTATCCCAGTCTCTCTCTCTCTCTCTATCCCAGTCTCTCTCTCTCTATCACAGTCTCTCTCTCTCTCTCTATCCCAGTCTCTCTCTCTCTCTATCCCAGTCTCTCTCTCTATCCCAGTCTCTCTCTCTCTCTATCCCAGTCTCTCTCTCTCTCTCTCTATCTATCCCAGTCTCTCTCTCTCTCTATCCCAGTCTCTCTCTCTCTCTATCCCAGTCTCTCTCTCTCTCTATCCCAGTCTCTCTCTCTCTATCCCAGTCTCTCTCTATCCCAGTCTCTCTCTCTCTCTCTATCCCAGTCTTTCTCTCTCTCTCTATCCCAGTCTCTCTCTCTCTCTCTATCCCAGTCTCTCTCTCTCTATCCCAGTCTCTCTCTATCCCAGTCTCTCTCTCTCTCTCTATCCCAGTCTCTCTCTCTATCCCAGTCTCTCTCTCTCTCTATCCCAGTCTCTCTCTCTCTCTCTATCCCAGTCTCTCTCTCTCTATCCCAGTCTCTCTCTCTCTCTATCCCAGTCTCTCTCTCTCTCTCTATCCCAGTCTCTCTCTCTCTATCCCAGTCTCTCTCTCTCTCTATCCCAGTCTCTCTCTCTCTCTCTATCCCAGTCTCTCTCTCTCTATCCCAGTCTCTCACTCTCTCTCTATCCCAGTCTCTCTCTCTCTCTATCCCAGTCTCACTCTATCCCAGTCTCTCTCTCTCTCTATCCCAGTCTCTCTCTCTATCCCAGTCTCTCACTCTCTCTCTATCCCAGTCTCTCTCTCTCTCTCTATCACAGTCTCTCTCTCTCTATCCCAGTCTCTCTCTCTATCCCAGTCTCTCTCTCTCTATCCCAGTCTCTCTCTCTCTCTATCCCAGTTTCTCTCTCTCTCTCTCTATCCCAGTCTCTCTCTCTCTCTCTCTATCCCAGTCTCTCCCTCTCTCTCTCTATCCCAGTCTCTCTCTCTCTCTCTATCCCAGTCTCACTCTCTCTCTATGCCAGTCTCTCTCTCTCTCTATCCCAGTCTCTCTCTCTCTCTATCCCAGTCTCTCTCTCTCTATCCCAGTCTCTCTCTCTCTCTCTCTATCCCAGTCTCTCTCTCTATCCCAGTCTCTCTCTCTATCCCAGTCTCTCTCTCTCTCTATCCCAGTCTCTCTCTCTCTCTATCCCAGTCTCTCACTCTCTCTCTATCCCAGTCTCTCTCTCTCTCTATCCCAGTCTCTCTCTCTCTCTCTATCCCAGTCTCTCTCTCTCTATCCCAGTCTCTCTCTCTATCCCAGTCTCTCTCTCTCTCTCTCTATCCCAGTCTCTCTCTCTCTATTGCAGTCTCTCTCTCTCTCTATCCCAGTCTCTCTCTCTCTATCCCAGCCTCTCTCTCTATCCCAGTCTCTCTCTCTCTATCCCAGTCTCTCTCTCTCTCTCTCTATCCCAGTCTCTCTCTCTCTATCCCAGCCTCTCTCTCTATCCCAGTCTCTCTCTCTCTATCCCAGTCTCTCTCTCTCTCTCTCTATCCCAGTCTCTCTCTCTCTCTATCCCAGTCTCTCTCTCTCTCTATCCCAGTCTCTCTCTCTATCCCAGTCTCTCTCTCACTCTATCCCAGTCTCTCTCTCTCTCTATCACAGTCTCTCTCTCTCTCTCTATCCCAGTCTCTCTCTCTCTCTCTATCCCAGTCTCTCTCTCTCTATCACAGTCTCTCTCTCTCTCTCTATCCCAGTCTCTCTCTCTCTCTATCCCAGTCTCTCTCTCTATCACAGACTCTCTCTCTCTCTATCCCAGTCTCTCTCTCCCTATCCCAGTCTCTCTCTCCCTATCCCAGTCTCTCTGTCTCTCACTCTATCCCAGTCTCTCTCTCTCTCTCTCTATCACAGTCTCTCTCTCTCTCTCTATCCCAGTCTCTCTCTCTCTCTCTATCCCAGTCTCTCTCTCTCTATCACAGTCTCTCTCTCTCTCTCTATCCCAGTCTCTCTCTCTCTCTATCCCAGTCTCTCTCTCTATCCCAGTCTCTCTCTCTCTCTATCCCAGTCTCTCTCTCTCTCTCTCTATCTATCCCAGTCTCTCTCTCTCTCTATCCCAGTCTCTCTCTCTCTCTATCCCAGTCTCTCTCTCTCTCTATCCCAGTCTCTCTCTCTCTATCCCAGTCTCTCTCTATCCCAGTCTCTCTCTCTCTCTCTATCCCAGTCTTTCTCTCTCTCTCTATCCCAGTCTCTCTCTCTCTCTCTATCCCAGTCTCTCTCTCTCTCTCTATCCCAGTCTCTCTCTCTCTATCCCAGTCTCTCTCTCTCTCTCTATCCCAGTCTCTCTCTCTCTATCACAGTCTCTCTCTCTCTCTCTATCCCAGTCTCTCTCTCTCTCTATCCCAGTCTCTCTCTATCCCAGTCTCTCTCTCTCTCTCTCTATCCCAGTCTCTCTCTCTCTCTCTCTATCTATCCCAGTCTCTCTCTCTCTCTATCCCAGTCTCTCTCTCTCTCTCTCTATCCCAGTCTCTCTCTCTCTATCCCAGTCTCTCTCTCTCTCTATCCCAGTCTCTCTCTCTCTCTATCCCAGTCTCTCTCTCTCTATCCCAGTCTCTCTCTCTCTCTATCCCAGTCTCTCTCTCTCTCTCTATCCCAGTCTCTCTCTCTCTATCCCAGTCTCTCACTCTCTCTCTATCCCAGTCTCTCTCTCTCTCTATCCCAGTCTCACTCTATCCCAGTCTCTCTCTCTCTCTATCCCAGTCTCTCTCTCTATCCCAGTCTCTCACTCTCTCTCTATCCCAGTCTCTCTCTCTCTCTCTCTCACAGTCTCTCTCTCTCTATCCCAGTCTCTCTCTCTATCCCAGTCTCTCTCTCTCTATCCCAGTCTCTCTCTCTCTCTATCCCAGTTTCTCTCTCTCTCTCTCTATCCCAGTCTCTCTCTCTCTCTCTCTATCCCAGTCTCTCCCTCTCTCTCTCTATCCCAGTCTCTCTCTCTCTCTCTATCCCAGTCTCACTCTCTCTCTATGCCAGTCTCTCTCTCTCTCTATCCCAGTCTCTCTCTCTCTCTATCCCAGTCTCTCTCTCTCTCTCTCTATCCCAGTCTCTCTCTCTCTCTCTCTCTATCCCAGTCTCTCTCTCTCTCTATCCCAGTCTCTCTCTCTCTCTCTCTATCCCAGTCTCTCTCTCTCTCTCTATCCCAGTCTCTCTCTCTCTCTATCCCAGTCTCTCTCTCTATCCCAGTCTCTCTCTCTCTCTCTCTATCCCAGTCTCTCTCTCTATCCCAGTCTCTCTCTCTCTCTCTCTATCCCAGTCTCTCTCTCTATCCCAGTCTCTCACTCTCTCTCTATCACAGCCTCTCTCTCTCTCTATCCCAGTCTCTCTCTCTCTCTATCCCAGTCTCTCTCTCTATCCCAGTCTCACTCTCTCTCTATGCCAGTCTCTCTCTCTCTCTATCCCAGTCTCTCTCTCTCTCTATCCCAGTCTCTCTCTCTCTATCCCAGTCTCTCTCTCTCTCTCCCTATCCCAGTCTCTCTCTCTATCCCAGTCTCTCTCTCTATCCCAGTCTCTCTCTCTCTCTATCCCAGTCTCTCTCTCTCTCTATCCCAGTCTCTCACTCTCTCTCTATCCCAGTCTCTCTCTCTCTCTATCCCAGTCTCTCTCTCTCTCTATCCCAGTCTCTCTCTCTCTCTATCCCAGTCTCTCTCTCTCTCTGTATCCCAGTCTCTCTCTCTCTCTATCCCAGTCTCTCTCTCTATCCCAGTCTCTCTCTCTCTCTCTCTATCCCAGTCTCTCTCTCTCTCTCTCTCTATTCCAGTCTCTCTCTCTCTCTATCCCAGTCTCTCTCTCTCTCTATCCCAGCCTCTCTTTCTATCCCAGTCTCTCTCTCTATCCCAGTCTCTCTCTCTCTATCCCAGTCTCTCTCTCTCTCTCTCTCTATTCCAGTCTCCCTCTCTCTCTATCCCAGTCTCTCTCTCTCTCTATCCCAGTCTCTCTCTCTCTCTATCCCAGTCTCTCTCTCTCTCTATCCCAGTCTCTCTCTCACTCTATCCCAGTCTCTCTCTCTCTCTATCACAGTCTCTCTCTCTCTCTCTATCCCAGTCTCTCTCTCTCTCTATCCCAGTCTCTCTCTCTATCCCAGTCTCTCTCTCTCTCTATCCCAGTCTCTCTCTCTCTATCCCAGTCTCTCTCTCTCTCTATCCCAGTCTCTCTCTCTCTCTCTATCCCAGTCTCTCTCTCTCTCTATCCCAGTCTCTCTCTCTATCCCAGTCTCTCTCTCTATCCCAGTCTCTCTCTCTCTATCCCAGTCTCTCTCTATCCCAGTCTCTCTCTCTCTATCCCAGTCTCTCTCTATCCCAGTCTCTCTCTCTCTATCCCAGTCTCTCTCTCTCTCTCTCTATCCCAGTCTCTCTCTCTCTCTCTCTATCCCAGTCTCTCACTCTCTCTCTATCCCAGTCTCTCTCTCTATCCCAGTCTCTCACTCTCTCTCTATCCCAGTCTCTCTCTCTCTCTCTATCACAGTCTCTCTCTCTCTATCCCAGTCTCTCTCTCTATCCCAGTCTCTCTCTCTCTATCCCAGTCTCTCTCTCTCCCAGTCTCTCACTCTCTCTCTATCCCAGTCTCTCTCTCTATCCCAGTCTCTCTCTCTCTCTATCCCAGTCTCTCTCTCTCTCTCTCTATCCCAGTCTCTCTCTCTCTATCCCAGTCTCTCTCTCTCTCTATCCCAGTCTCTCTCTCTCTCTATCCCAGTCTCTCTCTCTCTCTATCCCAGTCTCTCTCTCTCTATCCCAGTCTCTCTCTCTCTCTATCCCAGTCTCTCTCTCTCTCTCTATCCCAGTCTCTCTCTCTCTATCCCAGTCTCTCACTCTCTCTCTATCCCAGTCTCTCTCTCTCTCTTTCCCAGTCTCACTCTATCCCAGTCTCTCTCTCTCTCTATCCCAGTCTCTCTCTCTATCCCAGTCTCTCACTCTCTCTCTCTATCCCAGTCTCTCTCTCCCTCTCTCCCAGTCTCTCTCTCTATCCCAGTCTCTCACTCTCTCTCTCTCTATCCCAGTCTCTCTCTCTCTCTCTCTCACAGTCTCTCTCTCTCTATCCCAGTCTCTCTCTCTATCCCAGTCTCTCTCTCTCTCTATCCCAGTTTCTCTCTCTCTCTCTCTATCCCAGTCTCTCTCTCTCTCTCTCTATCCCAGTCTCTCCCTCTCTCTCTCTATCCCAGTCTCTCTCTCTCTCTCTATCCCAGTCTCACTCTCTCTCTATGCCAGTCTCTCTCTCTCTCTATCCCAGTCTCTCTCTCTCTCTATCCCAGTCTCTCTCTCTCTCTCTCTATCCCAGTCTCTCTCTCTCTCTCTCTCTCTATCCCAGTCTCTCTCTCTCTCTATCCCAGTCTCTCTCTCTCTCTCTCTATCCCAGTCTCTCTCTCTCTCTCTATCCCAGTCTCTCTCTCTCTCTATCCCAGTCTCTCTCTCTCTCTCTCTATCCCAGTCTCTCTCTCTATCCCAGTCTCTCTCTCTCTCTCTCTATCCCAGTCTCTCTCTCTATCCCAGTCTCTCACTCTCTCTCTATCACAGTCTCTCTCTCTCTCTATCCCAGTCTCTCTCTCTCTCTATCCCAGTCTCTCTCTCTATCCCAGTCTCTCACTCTCTCTCTATCCCAGTCTCTCTCTCTCTCTCTATCCCAGTCTCTCTCTCTCTATCCCAGTCTCTCTCTCTCTATCCCAGTCTCTCTCTCTCTCTATCCCAGTCTCTCTCTCTCTCTCTATCACAGTCTCTCTCTCTCTATCCCAGTCTCTCTCTCTATCCCAGTCTCTCTCTCTCTATCCCAGTCTCTCTCTATCCCAGTCTCTCTCTCTCTCTCTATCCCAGTCTCTCTCTCTATCCCAGTCTCTCTCTCTCTCTATCCCAGTCTCTCTCTCTCTCTCTATCCCAGTCTCTCTCTCTCTCTCTATCCCAGTCTCTCTCTCTCTCTATCCCAGTCTCTCTCTCTCTCTCTATCCCAGTCTCTCTCTCTATCCCAGTCTCTCTCTCTCTCTCTATCCCAGTCTCTCTCTCTCTCTCTATCCCAGTCTCTCTCTCTCTATCCCAGTCTCTCACTCTCTCTCTATCCCAGTCTCTCTCTCTCTCTATCCCAGTCTCACTCTATCCCAGTCTCTCTCTCTCTCTATCCCAGTCTCTCTCTCTATCCCAGTCTCTCACTCTCTCTCTATCCCAGTCTCTCTCTCTCTATCACAGTCTCTCTCTCTCTATCCCAGTCTCTCTCTCTATCCCAGTCTCTCTCTCTCTCTATCCCAGTTTCTCTCTCTCTCTCTCTATCCCAGTCTCTCTCTCTCTCTCTCTATCCCAGTCTCTCCCTCTCTCTCTCTATCCCAGTCTCTCTCTCTCTCTCTATCCCAGTCTCACTCTCTCTCTATGCCAGTCTCTCTCTCTCTCTATCCCAGTCTCTCTCTCTCTCTATCCCAGTCTCTCTCTCTCTATCCCAGTCTCTCTCTCTCTCTCTCTATCCCAGTCTCTCTCTCTATCCCAGTCTCTCTCTCTATCCCAGTCTCTCTCTCTCTCTCTCTATCCCAGCCTCTCTCTCTATCCCAGTCTCTCACTCTCTCTCTATCACAGTCTCTCTCTCTCTCTATCCCAGTCTCTCTCTCTCTCTATCCCTGTCTCTCTCTCTATCCCAGTCTCTCACTCTCTCTCTATCCCAGTCTCTCTCTCTCTCTCTATCCCAGTCTCTCTCTCTCTATCCCAGTCTCTCTCTCTCTATCCCAGTCTCTCTCTCTCTCTATCCCAGTCTCTCTCTCTCTCTCTCTATCACAGTCTCTCTCTCTCTATCCCAGTCTCTCTCTCTATCCCAGTCTCTCTCTCTCTATCCCAGTCTCTCTCTATCCCAGTCTCTCTCTCTCTCTCTATCCCAGTCTCTCTCTCTATCCCAGTCTCTCTCTCTCTCTATCCCAGTCTCTCTCTCTCTCTCTATCCCAGTCTCTCTCTCTCTATCCCAGTCTCTCTCTCTCTCTATCCCAGTCTCTCTCTCTCTCTCTATCCCAGTCTCTCTGTCTCTATCCCAGTCTCTCTCTCTCTCTATCCCAGTCTCTCTCTCTCTCTCTATCCCAGTCTCTCTCTCTCTATCCCAGTCTCTCACTCTCTCTCTATCCCAGTCTCTCTCTCTCTCTATCCCAGTCTCACTCTATCCCAGTCTCTCTCTCTCTCTATCCCAGTCTCTCTCTCTATCCCAGTCTCTCACTCTCTCTCTATCCCAGTCTCTCTCTCTCTCTCTATCACAGTCTCTCTCTCTCTATCCCAGTCTCTCTCTCTATCCCAGTCTCTCTCTCTCTATCCCAGTCTCTCTCTCTCTCTATCCCAGTTTCTCTCTCTCTCTCTCTATCCCAGTCTCTCTCTCTCTCTCTCTATCCCAGTCTCTCCCTCTCTCTCTCTATCCCAGTCTCTCTCTCTCTCTCTATCCCAGTCTCACTCTCTCTCTATGCCAGTCTCTCTCTCTCTCTATCCCAGTCTCTCTCTCTCTCTATCCCAGTCTCTCTCTCTCTATCCCAGTCTCTCTCTCTCTCTCTCTATCCCAGTCTCTCTCTCTATCCCAGTCTCTCTCTCTATCCCAGTCTCTCTCTCTCTCTATCCCAGTCTCTCTCTCTCTCTATCCCAGTCTCTCACTCTCTCTCTATCCCAGTCTCTCTCTCTCTCTATCCCAGTCTCTCTCTCTCTCTCTATCCCAGTCTCTCTCTCTCTATCCCAGTCTCTCTCTCTATCCCAGTCTCTCTCTCTCTCTCTCTATCCCAGTCTCTCTCTCTCTCTCTATTGCAGTCTCTCTCTCTCTCTATCCCAGTCTCTCTCTCTCTATCCCAGCCTCTCTCTCTATCCCAGTCTCTCTCTCTCTATCCCAGTCTCTCTCTCTCTCTCTCTATCCCAGTCTCTCTCTCTCTATCCCAGCCTCTCTCTCTATCCCAGTCTCTCTCTCTCTATCCCAGTCTCTCTCTCTCTCTCTCTATCCCAGTCTCTCTCTCTCTCTATCCCAGTCTCTCTCTCTCTCTATCCCAGTCTCTCTCTCTCTCTATCCCAGTCTCTCTCTCACTCTATCCCAGTCTCTCTCTCTCTCTATCACAGTCTCTCTCTCTCTCTCTATCCCAGTCTCTCTCTCTCTCTCTATCCCAGTCTCTCTCTCTCTATCACAGTCTCTCTCTCTCTCTCTATCCCAGTCTCTCTCTCTCTCTATCCCAGTCTCTCTCTCTATCACAGACTCTCTCTCTCTCTATCCCAGTCTCTCTCTCCCTATCCCAGTCTCTCTCTCCCTATCCCAGTCTCTCTGTCTCTCACTCTATCCCAGTCTCTCTCTCTCTCTCTCTATCACAGTCTCTCTCTCTCTCTCTATCCCAGTCTCTCTCTCTCTCTCTATCCCAGTCTCTCTCTCTCTATCACAGTCTCTCTCTCTCTCTCTATCCCAGTCTCTCTCTCTCTCTATCCCAGTCTCTCTCTCTATCCCAGTCTCTCTCTCTCTCTATCCCAGTCTCTCTCTCTCTCTCTCTCTCTATCTATCCCAGTCTCTCTCTCTCTCTATCCCAGTCTCTCTCTCTCTCTATCCCAGTCTCTCTCTCTCTATCCCAGTCTCTCTCTATCCCAGTCTCTCTCTCTCTCTCTATCCCAGTCTTTCTCTCTCTCTCTATCCCAGTCTCTCTCTCTCTCTCTATCCCAGTCTCTCTCTCTCTCTCTATCCCAGTCTCTCTCTCTCTATCACAGTCTCTCTCTCTCTCTCTATCCCAGTCTATCTCTCTCTCTATCCCAGTCTCTCTCTATCCCAGTCTCTCTCTCTCTCTCTCTATCCCAGTCTCTCTCTCTCTCTCTCTATCTATCCCAGTCTCTCTCTCTCTCTATCCCAGTCTCTCTCTCTCTCTCTCTATCCCAGTCTCTCTCTCTCTATCCCAGTCTCTCTCTCTCTCTATCCCAGTCTCTCTCTCTCTCTATCCCAGTCTCTCTCTCTCTATCCCAGTCTCTCTCTCTCTCTATCCCAGTCTCTCTCTCTCTCTCTATCCCAGTCTCTCTCTCTCTATCCCAGTCTCTCACTCTCTCTCTATCCCAGTCTCTCTCTCTCTCTATCCCAGTCTCACTCTATCCCAGTCTCTCTCTCTCTCTATCCCAGTCTCTCTCTCTATCCCAGTCTCTCACTCTCTCTCTATCCCAGTCTCTCTCTCTCTCTCTCTCACAGTCTCTCTCTCTCTATCCCAGTCTCTCTCTCTATCCCAGTCTCTCTCTCTCTATCCCAGTCTCTCTCTCTCTCTATCCCAGTTTCTCTCTCTCTCTCTCTATCCCAGTCTCTCTCTCTCTCTCCCTCTATCCCAGTCTCTCCCTCTCTCTCTCTATCCCAGTCTCTCTCTCTCTCTCTATCCCAGTCTCACTCTCTCTCTATGCCAGTCTCTCTCTCTCTCTATCCCAGTCTCTCTCTCTCTCTATCCCAGTCTCTCTCTCTCTCTCTCTATCCCAGTCTCTCTCTCTCTCTCTCTCTATCCCAGTCTCTCTCTCTCTCTATCCCAGTCTCTCTCTCTCTCTCTCTATCCCAGTCTCTCTCTCTCTCTCTATCCCAGTCTCTCTCTCTCTCTATCCCAGTCTCTCTCTCTATCCCAGTCTCTCTCTCTCTCTCTCTATCCCAGTCTCTCTCTCTATCCCAGTCTCTCTCTCTCTCACTCTATCCCAGTCTCTCTCTCTATCCCAGTCTCTCACTCTCTCTCTATCACAGCCTCTCTCTCTCTCTATCCCAGTCTCTCTCTCTCTCTATCCCAGTCTCTCTCTCTATCCCAGTCTCTCACTCTCTCTCTATCCCAGTCTCTCTCTCTCTCTCTATCCCAGTCTCTCTCTCTCTATCCCAGTCTCTCTCTCTCTATCCCAGTCTCTCTCTCTCTCTATCCCAGTCTCTCTCTCTCTCTCTATCACAGTCTCTCTCTCTCTATCCCAGTCTCTCTCTCTATCCCAGTCTCTCTCTCTCTATCCCAGTCTCTCTCTATCCCAGTCTCTCTCTCTCTCTCTATCCCAGTCTCTCTCTCTATCCCAGTCTCTCTCTCTCTCTATCCCAGTCTCTCTCTCTCTCTCTATCCCAGTCTCTCTCTCTCTATCCCAGTCTCTCTCTCTCTCTATCCCAGTCTCTCTCTCTCTCTCTATCCCAGTCTCTCCTCTCTATCCCAGTCTCTCTCTCTCTCTATCCCAGTCTCTCTCTCTCTCTCTATCCCAGTCTCTCTCTCTCTATCCCAGTCTCTCACTCTCTCTCTATCCCAGTCTCTCTCTCTCTCTATCCCAGTCTCACTCTATCCCAGTCTCTCTCTCTCTCTATCCCAGTCTCTCTCTCTATACCAGTCTCTCACTCTCTCTCTATCCCAGTCTCTCTCTCTCTCTCTATCACAGTCTCTCTCTCTCTATCCCAGTCTCTCTCTCTATCCCAGTCTCTCTCTCTCTATCCCAGTCTCTCTCTCTCTCTATCCCAGTTTCTCTCTCTCTCTCTCTATCCCAGTCTCTCTCTCTCTCTCTCTATCCCAGTCTCTCCCTCTCTCTCTCTATCCCAGTCTCTCTCTCTCTCTCTCTATCCCAGTCTCACTCTCTCTCTATGCCAGTCTCTCTCTCTCTCTATCCCAGTCTCTCTCTCTCTCTCTCTATCCCAGGCTCTCTCTCTATCCCAGTCTCTCTCTCTCTCTCTATCCCAGTCTCTCTCTCTATCCCAGTCTCTCACTCTCTCTCTATCCCAGTCTCTCTCTCTCTCTCTATCCCAGTCTCTCTCTCTCTATCCCAGTCTCTCTCTCTCTATCCCAGTCTCTCTCTCTCTCTATCCCAGTCTCTCTCTCTCTCTCTCTATCACAGTCTCTCTCTCTCTATCCCAGTCTCTCTCTCTATCCCAGTCTCTCTCTCTCTATCCCAGTCTCTCTCTATCCCAGTCTCTCTCTCTCTCTCTATCCCAGTCTCTCTCTCTATCCCAGTCTCTCTCTCTCTCTATCCCAGTCTCTCTCCCTCTCTCGATCCCAGTCTCTCTCTCTCTATCCCAATCTCTCTCTCTCTCTATCCCAGTCTCTCTCTCTCTCTCTATCCCAGTCTCTCTCTCTCTATCCCAGTCTCTCTCTCTCTCTATCCCAGTCTCTCTCTCTCTCTCTATCCCAGTCTCTCTCTCTCTATCCCAGTCTCTCACTCTCTCTCTATCCCAGTCTCTCTCTCTCTATCCCAGTCTCACTCTATCCCAGTCTCTCTCTCTCTCTATCCCAGTCTCTCTCTCTATCCCAGTCTCTCTCTCTCTATCCCAGTCTCTCTCTCTCTCTATCCCAGTCTCTCTCTCTCTCTCTATCCCAGTCTCTCTCTCTCTATCCCAGTCTCTCACTCTCTCTCTATCCCAGTCTCTCTCTCTCTCTATCCCAGTCTCACTCTATCCCAGTCTCTCTCTCTCTCTATCCCAGTCTCTCTCTCTATCCCAGTCTCTCACTCTCTCTCTATCCCAGTCTCTCTCTCTCTCTCTATCCCAGTCTCTCTCTCTCTATCCCAGTCTCTCTCTCTATCCCAGTCTCTCTCTCTCTATCCCAGTCTCTCTCTCTCTCTATCCCAGTTTCTCTCTCTCTCTCTCTATCCCAGTCTCTCTCTCTCTCTCTCTATCCCAGTCTCTCCCTCTCTCTCTCTATCCCAGTCTCTCTCTCTCTCTATCCCAGTCTCACTCTCTCTCTATGCCAGTCTCTCTCTCTCTCTATCCCAGTCTCTCTCTCTCTCTATCCCAGTCTCTCTCTCTCTATCCCAGTCTCTCTCTCTCTCTCTCTATCCCAGTCTCTCTCTCTATCCCAGTCTCTCTCTCTATCCCAGTCTCTCTCTCTCTCTATCCCAGTCTCTCTCTCTCTCTATCCCAGTCTCTCACTCTCTCTCTATCCCAGTCTCTCTCTCTCTCTATCCCAGTCTCTCTCTCTCTCTCTATCCCAGTCTCTCTCTCTCTATCCCAGTCTCTCTCTCTATCCCAGTCTCTCTCTCTCTCTCTATCCCAGTCTCTCTCTCTCTCTCTCTATTCCAGTCTCTCTCTCTCTCTATCCCAGTCTCTCTCTCTCTCTATCCCAGCCTCTCTCTCTATCCCAGTCTCTCTCTCTCTATCCCAGTCTCTCTCTCTCTCTCTCTATCCCAGTCTCTCTCTCTCTATCCCAGCCTCTCTCTCTATCCCAGTCTCTCTCTCTCTATCCCAGTCTCTCTCTCTCTCTCTATCCCAGTCTCTCTCTCTCTATCCCAGTCTCTCTCTCTCTCTCTATCCCAGTCTCTCTCTCTGTATCACAGTCTCTCTCTCTCTCTCTATCCCAGTCTCTCTCTCTCTCTATCCCAGTCTCTCTCTCTATCCCAGTCTCTCTCTCTCTCTCTCTATCCCAGTCTCTCTCTCTCTCTCTCTATCCCAGTCTCTCTCTCTCTCTCTCTCTATCCCAGTCTCTCTCTCTCTCTCTCTCTCTATCCCAGTCTCTCTCTCTCTATCCCAGTCTCTCTCTCTCCCTCTATTCCAGTCTCTCTCTCTCTCTATCCCAGTCTCTCTCTCTATCCCAGTCTCTCTCTCTCTATCCCAGTCTCTCTCTCTCTCTATCCCAGTTTCTCTCTCTCTCTCTCTATCCCAGTCTCTCTCTCTCTCTCTCTATCCCAGTCTCTCTCTCTCTCTATCCCAGTCTCTCTCTCTATCCCAGTCTCTCTCTCTCTATCCCAGTCTCTCTCTCTCTCTATCCCAGTTTCTCTCTCTCTCTCTCTATCCCAGTCTCTCTCTCTATCCCAGTCTCTCTTCTCGTCTCTCTCTATCCCAGTCTCTCTCTCTCTCTATCTTCCCAGTCTCTCTCTCTCTCTTCTCTCTCTCTCTATCCCAGTCTCTCTCTCTCTCTATCCCAGTCTCTCTCTCTATCCCAGTCTCTCTCTCTCTCTCTCTATCCCAGTCTCTCTCTCTATCCCAGTCTCTCTCTCTCTCTCTCTCTCCCAGTCTCTCTCTCTCTATCCCAGTCTCTCTCTCTCTCTATCCCAGTCTCTCTCTCTCCCTCTATTCCAGTCTCTCTCTCTCTCTATCCCAGTCTCTCTCTCTATCCCAGTCTCTCTCTCTCTCTATCCCAGTCTCTCTCTCTCTCTATCCCAGTTTCTCTCTCTCTCTCTCTATCCCAGTCTCTCTCTCTCTCTCTCTATCCCAGTCTCTCTCTCTCTCTATCCCAGTCTCTCTCTCTATCCCAGTCTCTCTCTCTCTATCCCAGTCTCTCTCTCTCTCTATCCCAGTTTCTCTCTCTCTCTCTCTATCCCAGTCTCTCTCTCTCTCTATCCCAGTCTCTCTCTCTCTCTCTCTCTCTATCCCAGTCTCTCTCTCTCTATCCCAGTCTCTCTCTCTCTCTATCCCAGTCTCTCTCACTCTATCCCAGTCTCTCTCTCTCTCTATCCCAGTCTCTCTCTCTCTATCCCAGTCTCTCTCTCTCTATCCCAGTCTCTCTCTCTCTCTCTATCCCAGTCTCTCTCTCTCTATCCCAGTCTCTCTCTCTCTCTATCCCAGTCTCTCTCTCTCTATCCCAGTCTCTCTCTCTCTCTATCCCAGTCTCTCTCTCTCTCTATCCCAGTCTCTCTCTCTCTCTATCCCAGTCTCTCTCTCTCTCTAGCACAGTCTCTATCTCTCTATCCCAGTCTCTCTCTCTCTCTATCCCAGTCTCTCTCTCTCTATCCCAGTCTCTCTCTCTCTCTCTATCCCAGTCTCTCTCACTCTATCCCAGTCTCTCTCTCTCTCTATCCCAGT